>NC_043966.1:6881807-6999459 GCF_902148855.1 Sphaeramia orbicularis
AAAATGTTTTTATTTTATACTTTTCACACAGTATGACAGTAAATGCATGTTTGGGAATTTCAAAAATTAAACAAATGGTGTTCAGCTGAGTGGACATTTTGTGGCGCCATGAAAAATAGGTTCATAAAAGCAAACAAAAAAAATCACATTATTTTTTCATGCCTACAGATGAATAAACACTCTTGGTTCTCATAATTCATGCATGAAAGGGTTAAATGTTTAATACCTGTTAATCCACTAATTCTGTCAATACATGTAAATAATTGGTGTAAAAGACAGTTTGTCATCTTTTCATGGTCATCAGATATGACCCATTTGGACGGTCAGAGGCTCTGTAGTTACCATGGAAACCCAGTGATCTTCTACAACAGGGGTGTCCAAACTTTTTTTCAAGAAGGCCAGATCTGATAATGTGGACATTGCCAGGGCCAGTGGTCCCTTCAGACATTTTTTAAACAGTAAAAATTACTATAAATGCGCTGTTCTACAACAATTTTATTTTCATTGTCACAATATCATTTTTTTAAATGGCAATGTAACCAAATCTAAGCCACTGAGGTGTGAACAAATTAAAAAACAAAAACAAAAAAAAAAAACAACAGTTCTGCCTTCCTTTCACATCTGGAGTCAGATAAACAGAACAAACTGTATAGAGTATCTTAAACTTCCAAGTTGATAAAAATCTTAACCCCACATTCATTTTAAACATGACTTATATGAGTAATCATTACTCATATATTACTCAGTAATGCAAAGTCTGTTAACGTTTAAGATGAAAACATATGACTCTTACTCTTGTCTTTCACAAAATCATTCAGAAAGTAATATTTTGTGTCACATCTACAAGTACATAACACCAGCAGTTAGAGGCAACTAACCTGGCAACTTGGTATCCTGCCTTGGTGGAATTCATTGAACTCACATGTTCACATGAAGAGTCACTGTTGTGAGTTTAAAGCAGCAGGAATGCTTGAAAGCAGCTTGAAAGCAGCTCACTCCCTGCTAGCTTGTCGTATGCGTTAGCATGTTTTGTCTGCTAGTGTCTCTTTACATTGAATTCTTAAACAAGGCAACAGTCTCTTGACAAATTACAAACATAATTGCCTCAATTTTCAGTGAAAAAAAATTGTAATATCCATCTCTCCTGGAAGCGGCGGCCCTCACTGTCAACTTTCGTTCTTTTATTTACAGGTGCCGTGGTTAGAAATTAGCGAAAAAGGTTCACGGCGAGGTCACAGAGCCAGATAGAGTTAGAGTGGTGCTGCCACCATGAGGTGAAAGGAGAAACTGCATTTTGAACCTTTTATGATTCATGTACTCAGTTCAACAGTCCAAGTGGGCCATAAATAATAAATAAAACCCAAGCTGTGGGCCGTATAAAATCTGACCGCGGGCCGTGATTGGCCCCCGGGCCGGACTTTGGACATGCCTGTTCTACAACATTGATTCACCAGTAAAACCCATGGAGTTGGATCAATGACAGTGAAAGGACACACTGGGTTTATATTCAGTTAATGATAGATTTTACCGAAAAAGTCACATTTTCTCTCCATTTTTCTCTGTTTTCGATATAATAATCCTCAACTTTAATCTGAACTTTTGAACATTGACATCACTAAATTAAATAATGGAAAATACTTGATTTTGACTGAAAAAAAAAAAGCAAATTACAGAGGATAATATATTATAAATGGTGCTAAATCACTAAGTAGGTGAAATACAGACAAAAATTAATTTGGGAAATGACACAAAAGGGGTACTGGGTCTTTATGGGTTAAGGTTCATCAAACCCAAGTGACAAATAAGATCTGTGGAAAAATATTTTTTTTGCCCTGTCTGCACCACGATTAATTTTCCTCCACTACTATTTAAAAAAAATGTTCACATGACCATATCTGTCCACACTGGAACGCAAAAATGACTACGAAGAAGACAAATGGTATGAGTTAATAGACATATCACCGTTCAATCATTTTGATGGGCCGGTTAAAATGATTGGATGGTGTTTTTTCCACAGGTGACAATTTTTTTTTTTTTTTTTTTGTGTTAGAGCTTTTAATTAATTGGTTGTAATCAGGGTGTGAAGGGGGTTTTAAGCAATATAGTAAAAAATGCTCCAGGAAAATATCTCCCACCCCACAGATTTCACTTTCAGTTTCCGCCAGTTCCTCTACTTGTTGCACAGGGTAAAAGATGCTGAAAAGCCAGTTTCTCATTGGCTAGCTGTTAGCCAGTCAGAGTCAAGCAGATTAGCATGTTGAATATTCATGAGAACTGGCCCAAATTGAGCGGAGTCTTCCAGCAGGTTTTCCATACCACGGTAGAATGGATGGAAACGTGGTAACCGAGGCATTTTTTCCACAAAAAATGTTACAAAGTCCATGGGAGAACTTCAGACATTACAACAAAAGTAATGAAATACATGTGGATTATGCTGTGTCCATAATGAGTGAGGGTCTTTCAGAGTTATCACTGATGATATAATGGTCTAGTGCATATCAGGGTGCAATGCCATCATTTTTTAAAATATTTTTATGCATAAACCAACATTTTTCCATAAACTTCCCCATTATGCGATGACTTATATTTCTCCTAATATTACATCTTTTCATATTTACAACATCAATATTTTCTTTTTTTTTAATGCCATCATATTTTAACCTTATTTTTCCTGTCGACATGGACGCACAACAACTGGAATTATTGAAAATCTTCCCTCATCTAAAAAAAAAAAAAACTAAAAAACTCTCCATTGTTGTGACCTTAAATGCCACTATCTAGACTAGAGGTGCGAACAGAGGGGTGGATGGGACATTAGAATTCCAGATCGGTGGCTGTGAGAACTGCACCACCACCACCAGCCACCACGTGAAATATTTAAACATGACATTGAAAACCTGTTATTAAAGATGCAACAAAACCTATCATTAAACATGCAACAAAAGAGCACAAAACAACCCAGCTGAGATTCAAAAGCACGTATGACTTTACAAAGCAGTACGCGCCAATTTCTTTTAGCCATGATCTGCACTTTTCATGGGCTGAAAGTAACCCATGGAGTTGGCTGATTACAAAATACTTAATAATGCAAAAGGCCCAGTGGGGTACTTCATAAAACACTGACAAAGATCCTGTTTTGTTGCTGAGATGTGAAGATGTTTATGATTAAAATGCTCAGTGGATGTGAACTGAAGATCCTCCCCTTCCTCTCATGTGATCCGACATCGCTAACGCTACATTCACACTGCAGGTCTTCATGCTCAACTCAGATTTTTCTCTGAAATCGGATTTATTTGCTTGTTTTTTCACATTAATATTCAAAGGAAACTGCCATCAGACCCATGTGTGAACAGTCTACGGTCCTGAAGTGACAGCACAATGTGTTCAATGAAGTAAATACGGATCGTGTTTGGTCCCGCCTCCTCCAGCGCAGATTTGTGACGTCTGTTGTATTTTAACCCTTGCATGCCCGAATTATGAGAACTTTAATCAAATTTTTCCTGAGTGTTTTTTCCTCTTTAGGCATGAAAAAACAAACGTGATAGAAAATTTTCTTCTGAAAAATACATTTAAAAAAATAAATAAAATAAAATTAAAAAAAAAAAATTAAAATACATTTAAAAAAAGTAATAATGACACAAAAATTCTTATGAACCTGTTTTTCATGAAGGTGCAAAAATGTCCACTCAGCTGGACACCACACGTTTAATTTTTGACGCACAGAAACATGTATTTACTGATAAATTGTGTGAAAACTGTGGGGAGGGCTTGTGATTCTGGGGGTTTATGCTCAGGAGAGATCTACATAATGTTACCAATTCATGTCAGAAAGGACATGTAGTGTCTTAAAACTTTAATGAAGATATGTGTAAAAAAAAAAAAAAACAAACAAAAACAACAAAAAGAACAACAAAATCCATGAATATACAAGAGAACAGCTGGAGAATACCTGTCCACTGGAGTGACCACTGTGCATGAAAGGGTTAATAGCGTAAAAGTCGGATGAAATTACAAATACTAAATAAATTAATGTAAACACTTTATGTTCTGTTACAATTTATTCTTTTTATCACTTATTTATTCTTCTAGTTTTATCTCTTTTTTTTAATAAGCTGCGAGAGAAACAACCTGTCACTTCTCTGTATGTCTTGTGAATCTAGTGAATCAACAGTTAGTGATGTGCGGATCAGTACTGAAATATTGATATCTCCAACACCAGATCTTACACTCTAGAATCAATTCACTAGGCCTGTAGCGGTACACGTACCGAACCGAACCGTTTCAGTACACACCTGCTCGGTTCGGTCCACAGCTGTACCGAAACGGCACAGTATGATGAGAAAAGGAAAAAGGAACGAAAGACGTCGTTCGATGCGGAACTTTAAATCCATGCAAGTTTCACACGGACATATTGAAGGAGCGCACATTGACCTAAAATATGAAATAGCAGCTGATATAAGGTTAAAAAAAACAACAAATATGATGTGAACCTGGAAGGAAGAGACTGAACACCCTCCACCATCAGTCCAGTCCAGTTTGGATCAGTTCAGGTTCAGGTGAAAGACAACAACGAGGAAAGAGACGTTAATAAGACGTTTGTTTGGCCCCTAGGAACTACGGTAGTTCTAAAACACTGACACTAGCTCTGTCTGTCTGTCTGTCTGTCTATCACGCACGCTGTATAACCTTCCTCTTGTGTTAGCTTTCTGGTACAGTCTACTCTCGTTAAACCGCCCGCCGTTATACCGCCATTTCCGCCTATCGCCATCCGCCAGCCCAGTTCCATGCACAAACAACACTTATACCATTGATTTCCTGACCGTTATACCGCCAGCGTGATTGCCATCGAGTACACATAAATTTTAACAATGCACTGAAACAAACGCGCCAGACGCTGATCGCGACAAGCTACGAGTAGGTCTACGGAACGGCCACCGTTCATTTATCGCAGAACACTCAGTAGGTCAGGATGTCGGGAAGAGGACGTGGGATTAAGCCAAAGCCTCAAGATGATGGGGTGTCATTTCCCGACACGGTATAATAATGCTTAAAATGTTTCCCCACTTTAAATGATCCCTTACAACATAACAGAATCAAGATTTATTCAGAAACGCAATTAGAACGGGTTAACGGAGGCAGCATAGACATCATATAGTAAAGACATGCACATTATGGACGCAACCCGTTGTAACGCCATTTTCGCTATACCGCCAATTTGGCCGTGAACGGAAGTTGGCGGTATAAGGAGAGTAGACTGTATCGTCTCTTATGTTAACGGGTCGGTTTTGACCCATGTATTAAATCAGCTATAAAATACACAAAAAATAATAAGTTACCATCCAATTTGTTTCTCATCTCTTGGTTACCTTGTTAGGCTTCCTTATCCATGAAAATGTTTTTTTTAATCTTTTTGGTGTGGGCCTCTGGGCCTTTTTTTGTCAGTATACCCCTCGATTTCAATTTTTAAAAAATGGTAAAATGATCCTCAACAGAATCATATTAATAATCCCCCCATCACCACAACACCTCAACACTTCCTGAAAATTTCATCCAAATCCTTCCATAACTTTTTGAGTTATCTTGCTAACAGACAGACAAACCCAGATGAAAACATAACCTAAAAAAAAAAAAAAAAAATCAAACATGGGTCAAATAAGGGCAAAAAAGTCCAATTTGAGCCACTTTTTCCTGCAGTGTGAACATGTCGTAAATGTCTGCATGTTCCTGACTGAAGGCCGTGTCTCATCTTTAATGGCTAATACACCCCTACTCAGTTGAGCTCACGAGGACTTGCTGGTTGATTGGTGAAATGTTCTCAACTCTGAAACCCCAACTCTGCAGGGTCTTATTCGATAGTTTTTAAAACATATTATCAGCCTCCTCCAATACCCTCACATCTGTAAATTTCTCACAATTGTGAATAAGTGGTGGATTCATATTGGCGGCCATGTACTTCATCTTCCGTCCTCATTCGCAGTAAACGATTCCATCATGTGTGATATGATTGGATTCCTCTGACAGCTTTGTTCACCAAGCACCCTGATTAGCAGTGACATGATTGGTATCAATCTGAGATGAGGGCGCAATTTGTGTCTGTGTGACTGCACTGCTGTGTGTTTTTTAATATTTGTACAATTGTGTTGCGTTCACAGTCCTCGTGAATGTGGTTTTTTTATGAGTTCAGATGTTTGTTACAGTGAATAAAAGTGGTCCAAAATTAAATTTCCTTCCATATAATTAGTTAGTGTGTTTAATCATGTCTATCATAAGGTCTATTGGCAGACAGATTCAGTGATTCCCTCTGCTACCATCTGGAGCTGCACACACAAATACACACAAAACAGCTCCAACGCTCCATGAATTCATCAGTGAACAACCACTACTGACTCAGGAATTAATGAAAGGACAGACAAAGGGGAAAAAAAAGAACACACTAGCTATGTTTGCACCCAAACATTTGAACAAATGACTCCCTATCTGCTTGAAAATTAATTCAAACAGCTTGAATTTTAGTGGGAATTATTAAACAAGTTTGTCAGAGAGGCAATTTTGCTGGATAAAAAAAAGACACGAAAAATAAAAGCAACCAGATCAAACCAGATGTCTGAAAAGTGCAAAATTAAGTGCAGTGTAGCATCATGTTCACAGATTAGGGCTCAGCAGCAGAAAGCAGTCTATTAGGGGCTATTTAGTCACCAGAGTTTAACATTTACACCAGTGGTTCCCAATCTTTTTTGGCTCATGACCCCATTTTAACATCACAAATTTCTGGCGACCCTAGATATTCAAAACAGAAACTTTTTTTTTTTTGGCTAAAATTAACCCTTTTATGCACTGTCCACTCCAGTGGACAGTTCTTCTCCAGCTGTTCTCTTGTATATTAATGGGTTTTGTTGTTTTAGTTCCATATCAGCCAACACAGTGGACGCTTATGCACCATCCCATACACTATAATTCAGACAATTACTGTAACTTTACTGTTCTTGATAAACCTGATCTGCAGTAACATGTTTGAGTGTAAATCAATTATTTGTTAGACAAGAAGTTTTTTTTTTTGCATATTACCTCCATGAAGTGAGTAATTACTAGCATTAGAATATGTTAAAATGTAAGAAGACATCAGATTAGCAGCATTAAAAATGTTTTTATTTCATTGTTTTCATATCACTTTCTGATATTGGGTTTTAAACACATGTTTCTTTACTTCAAAAATTAAATGCATGGATATTTTTGTAACTCCATAGAAAAAAAAGCTCGATCGCATTGTTTTTCATGGCTAAACACTGAAGAAAAAAATCTTGACTAAGGTTCTCATAATTCGTGCATGAAAGGGTTAATTTGTTTTTGATCATGTAATAGTTTGCTATACTATGTTGCAAATCAACATTAATTTTAGACGACATTTAGTCTATATAATGTCTATTATTGGACGGAGGCAGAAAAGCCAGGTGAAGATTACTGCACAAAGTGAGAATTTTTTTCCTTGGTCACGATATGTACAGTCAGTCCAGCTTGGATTTACAAGGCTGACAATAACTACTGAACAAACAAGAACTCAAACTATGAATTATGAAAGTATACAGGGTAGGGAAGCAAAATTTACAATGAACATTTAGTTGTTTTTTCTCAGCAGGCACTACGTCAATTGTTTTGAAACCAAACACATATTGATGTCATAATCATACCTAACACTATTATCCATACCTTTTCAGAAACTTTTGCCCATATGAGTAATCAGGAAAGCAAACGTCAAAGAGTGTGTGATTTGCTGAATGCACTCGTCACACCAAAGATTTCAAAAATAGTTGGAGTGTCCATAAAGACTGTTTATAATGGAAAGAAGAGAATGACTATGAGCAAAACAGGCGACTATTGGGTCCTAGAGTATGCGGTAGCGGAAGTGCGGGCCTGAATCCACAACCCTGAATAATTAATGACTAATTAACTTGAAATATGGGGCAATGTGTATAAAACTAATTTAGACCCAATAATTAAACTCCAAAAAAAAGCTATTAGAGTCATAAACAAAGCTGGTTGTCTCCAATCAAGTAATCCACTTTTTGTAGAATCTGGTTTACTAAAATTTTTTGATATTGTATATTTAAAAACAATGGAATTTATGTTTCGCGTTAAAAGTAAAAACCTTCCTTTTGTATTCAGAAAATTTTTAAGTTAAGAGAAGGACATTGTAATTTAAGAGGGATGTTTGTGTTTGAAAAATGTAAAGTAAGAACAAACGTTAAATCACAGTGTTTCAGTTATTGGTGTCAAACTATGGAACGAACTGAAGGATGAAGTGAAATTGTAGCTCACTGTTGAGTTTCAAAAAGAATTTAATTTGTCAAATTATGAAGGGCTATGAAAGTAATATGATTACAAAATAACTTATTACACTGAAAGTAGTATAATTTAAGTTTAAGTATTTATCTGCTGCAACTTCAGGTGTGGACTAAGGATGTGAATAGGAGAAGCAGAAATAAGCCTCCGGCTTCAGCTTCTTCCTTTTTCAGTTACAAAATGTGTTAATTTTATGTTTGTTTTTTTTAATATGTAGGTGTTTTGTTTTGTTGTTGTTTTTTAATATGTATGTATTTTGTATTTTGTATTTAACTGAAATAAACATTCATTCATTCATTCATTCATTCATTCATTCAAAACTATTACGAGAAAGTCTGGAAGATACTATTAAAGAAGAATGGGAGAAGTTGTCACCTGAATACTTGAGGAACACTTGCACAAGTTTCAGGAAGCGTGTGAAGGCAGTTATTGAGAAAGAAGGAGGACACAGAATAAAAACATTTTCTATTATGTCAATTTTCTTGTGGCAAAAAAATTCTCATGACTTTCAATAAACTAATGGTCATACACTGTCTTTCAATCCTTGCCTAAAAATATTGTAAATTTTGCTTCCCCACCCTGTATAAGCAATATTCACATTAAATCCAACGTAAAGTCACTGAGATCTCTGCAACTATGTCCATTTTATATCTATAGGTACGATTTGACCAGTCAATCAATATTGTACAAGCCCTGGTGTGTCCCAAGAGTCGTTCTGTAGGGTTTACATCTAAAAGGTGGTCTCACTAATGATGGAGCTTTTACATGTAAGTAACATATAGATTTATGCTGTTTTTCTTTTTTTTTTATTGTGTATGTTTTTATCTTATCTTACAGACCTAGTTTTTGTGTCCTTAATAAAAAATGAATGAATGAATGAATGAATGAATCGAGGTCAGTAGATTATCTATGGATGTCATCATGGGCTAATTTTCATCACATATGCATGGAAATCTGCAGGGTTAATCGGCCTCTTCCAGCACAAAATACATCCTGATGCAGTGAATGATGATTTGTATAATATAGTGTGGACCTTGTGTGCTTTCAGTGACGTCCATGAGTACAGAAAGCCATCTAATGTATTTTCCATAATTACACGTCCAACTCTGATTGAAATTACAGGTAGTCAAGGACACTAAATGGCCTTCTACCCACATAACTTTTTTGCGGAACTGCTACAGAATAGAATGTTACTTTTAATTTGATTAAAGTGGATTTTTGATTTTTATTATCCTGTCAAAAAAGAGATGGGAACTAATTTGGCTAATGGTCATTCAAGTTACATAATGGCCAACCAAAGAAAACTCAAATCAAATTCCGTTCCTCTGTCTCTCGCTGAAACAAATCACCATCCCTTTTAGGTTCAAAGAACTGTTACACCTGAACTGGAATTCAACATATTGCTCCATTGCGACAGAATGGCCCGGCAACAGAGCTATTTTTCCACCATTATGGACTGAAAGTGGTTCTCAAAAAGCAGCACAGTGTCATCTCTTTCCTCTCAGCTCAGTGTCGACACTCTCCGCTGTCAAACAACCGATAGCGATAAAAAGTGAAGCTTAATTTTTGTTCAATAGCTTCAATAATCTTCTCCCTCCTTACATCCAGGAGTTTTGTATGTAGAAAAGTCAGTATAGCCTCAGAGGAACCGGCATTTTTAAAAAAGCAAAGACAAGAACAAATAAAAAAAGGAGATGTATTTCCGTTAGAGGGGTTAATCTTTGGAATGGCCTGGAAGATCGATTCAAACAGTCAAAAAGGGGTGTCAAACTCATTTTCTTCCGGGGGCCACATTCAGCCTAATTTAATCTGAAGTGGGCCGGACCAGTAATAATAGCATGATAGCCGATAAATCATGACAACTGCAAATTGTTTTAGTGCAAAAAAATGACATTCAATCATGTCAATATTTACGTTTACAAACTATCCAAACAAAAAGGATGTGAATAACCTGAAAAAAAATGAAATTTAAGAAATATAAGTACAATCTTATCAATATTCTGCCTAAACTTATCATTTATATTTATTTACATGTGCATTACAGATCAGACCTACAAAGGCACAAAACATTTAGTAACAGGCAAAATATTGTTAAAATTGCACTGAATTTTATTTAGACAATTCAGGTTGTTCATATGTGTTCAGGTTATTCACATTTTATTGTTAAAGGATAGTTTATAATATAAACATTTTCATAATTTAATGTTTTTTTTGCACTAAATTAAAGAGAAAAAATTGGTGTTGTCATTATTTATAGGTTATTATAATATATTTTTGAGTTTGATGCGCTAACTTGCACTTTGCAAATTCATCCTGCGGGCCAGATTGGAAACTTTGGCGGGCTGGTTTTGGCCCCCAGGCCGCATGTTTGACACCTGTGGTCTAAAACAATTAAAACTTTTAAAAAGATGTACAAATTAACTATTTTTCAAAATATAGAGCTCAAAATTGACTAAAGAAAATACTTGTTTAAAAGACTAGTATCAATATTGGCAGTTGAGATAAGGACATGATTTACCTGAATTAAATTAAATGTGTTATTTATTATTTATTTTTATTTCAGGATCTCCGTTAGCTGATGCAGGACATCAGCTACTCTTCCTGAGGTCCTCCCATTCCAAACAGACATACAGTATCCATTTACAGGCATAAAAACAGTGATTCACCCTTATATTACCTTCTTAAGTACACTCAACAGTCACACAAAACAACAATAATAATAATAGTGCAAGATAAAATAAAAACAGAAAAAACAAAAAAAGACAAAAAAGGAATAAAAGTTTATTAAAACCCTTTCATGCACAGTGGTCACTCCAGTGGACGGCTATTCTCCAGCTGTTCTCTTGTATATTCATGGGTTTTATTGTTTTAGTTCCATATCAGCCAACACAGTGGATGCTTTTGCACCATCCCATACACTGACATTCATACCATTACTGTAACTTTACTGTTTTTGATAAACCTGATCTGCACTAACATGTTTGGGTGTAAATCAATTGCTTGTTATTGTTAATAGACTGTAATTAACCATTTTTCCTAAACAAAAAGTTTTTTTTTCTTTGCATATTATCTCCATAAAGTGAGTAATAACTAATATTACAATATGTTAAAATGTGACAAAACACCAGATTCAGCATTTAAAAAAAATATTTCATAGTTTTAACACAGTCAATCAGTAAATACGCATTTCTTTGCTTCAAAAATCAAATACATGATGTCCAGCTGAGTGGATATTTTTGCAGCTCCATGAAAAATAGGTTCATAAAATGTTTATCGATCGCACTGTTTTTTTTAAAAATTTTATTATGCCTAAAGAGGAATAAAAACACTCATGAAAAATAAATTGATTAGGGTCAAAAAACAGTATTCAAAATCTCTCTGATGGGACATTTTAGGGACAATTTGACCCACAGTTTTATTTTTAAATCAGTTTTTGCTTTAGTTGGACCATAAGACATTATCCAAAACAAGGAGCTACTTTATATTGAAATAAATGTTGGAATGGCAATCAATGAAAGTTCACCCTCTGATGGGACATTACTGTGTTTTGAACCATTAAGGTTCTCATAAGTCATGTATGAAAGGGTTAATAAAGTAATAAAAGTATTCTATTCTATACTTAGCAATGATTACACTGAAAATTGATTTGTCTGTTTTCATATGGAAACACTGTGTTAATTGTAAAGGGGGTTCGGCAAAATAAGTCTGTACTTCATCCTAAACCCTTTTGGTCGCATTGGATATGGAACAATGGATATGTTGTTTTGTTTGTTGTTTAAAGTAATTAATACGGTGGCTGACAAGGGCCAAACATATCGCAATGGCCCAATGCGTCTCATTTAGAGAAAACAGCTGCAAGTACAGAAATGATGCAAAGTCACAAACTCAAACACATGTCTAAACAAAGTACAAAAAGAGGAACGTGGGCAAGACACAAAAACAAATGAATAATCATCAAATGCTCTTCGAATAAAGAAACAATGCAAACCAAGAAAACATCTGCAAACGAAAAACGCTGCATAACCAGTCAGTACAACGAAAGTGCTCCAAACCTGCAGGGGGCGCTGTCAGCAGAACAGCTCAATGCAGAGACACACAGAATGGAGAGAGATGGCGAAGAGCTGACTGACAGGGTTTCAAACTACAGTAGGAACAAATTGAAGTTACAGCGTAGCGCGGTCATGTGACTTTTATCTGATCATATTTGAAACTAGTTCGTTGTCTATGAACGCTGCCCCCTACAGGTTTGGAGCTCTTCTGTTGGACTGACTGATTATGCAACGTTTTTTTGTTTGCAGATGTTTTCTTGGTTCGCATCGTTTCTTTATTGCAGAGCATTTCATGATAACGCATGTGTTTTTGTTTCTTACGGTGCATTTTTTCATTTGCACCACGTTCCTCTTTTTGTACCTGGTTTAGACTTGCGTTTGAATTTGTGAATTTGCATCGTTTCGGTACTTGCAGCTGTTTTCTCTTAATTGAGACGCATTGGGATGTTGCAATGTGTTTGGCCCTTGGTGATCGAATAAACTATTACTTCACTTCATCAGCAGAGCTACATTTATGTTATTTTTTCAGGCAGATGTCGAAAAAAAAAGCCTATTTGCCTAATTGCATCAGTGTGGTTGTAGAAACACAATAGTTGGATCTTCCGACTGCCCCAAACACGTGAAAAATGTAGACAAAGCTATTGACATTTGCTGTCTAGGTTGATCGTGACCTTTAGGAATTAGCCACATCCTGCCATTGAAAGAAAGGCTAGTATTGTGCAAAGAATGATGGGAATGTAAATAAACAATTTCAGGAAAAAGACTATTATGTCGTCTGTCTCCTTCAGCATTATTTGTGAGGGAAAGGAGGAAAAATGACATTGTGACGCTTGGGTGTACGTTTTCACCTCAGGGCGTCACTTTCATTTAAAGATGCTCTCAAAAGGACGCCTATTCTTAACTTCGGTGTGTATTTTTTTTTTACACACACCTCTGCCAGATATACACCTAACTTCAGCAGTCCATTGTTGGAATTGTGGTAAACATAAAAACAACTCAAGGCAAACATCTGCAATGACAAAGACACACAACACAGTGGGTCAGAACGTGTATATGTGTGTGTGGTGTGTGTGTGTGTGTGGTGTGTGTGTGTGTGTGTGTGTGTGTGTGCGTGTGCATGCAGCCGACACAGTGTTCTCACCTCTCTCTAAGGCGCTGTAGTCATAATTCAAACAAACGGCCAAGCCTGCACTGCATTGTGGGTAGGGAAGCGTGAAGCGTGGAGGCGTTTTACGAGGGAGAAGAGAGGAGCGATGACAGGAAGGAGAAAGGTAAAAGAAGTAAAGCCATGGGGTGGATTCTATTTTGTTCTTGGGCTGATACACACACTTGTATTGTTTGAAGAAATTACATATTACATTTTCTGAACACATTCTTCCAAACCTCCTAAAGGCGTGTGTGTGTGTATAGAGGTGTTGAGCATGGATGGACACAGTGGGGAAAAAAATGAACTTTTATCACAATAAAGAAGTGGGTAAGAGAGCGAGGAGGCAGGCAGATGGAAAACAAGGTGTGATATGAGGACCTGATGGCTACAGATGATAAAAGGCGTGTCTGTGTGGGCACTGAGGTGTAATGTGAGGGCATATGAAACAGCTGTACCTTATCTGAGGCATCTATGCTCCTCTGTAATTCAACTACAGCTTTATGCCTCCAGCATGACTGAGTCACATGTGTTATGATTTAAGAGCAGGTACAGCTCACATATACTGTATCTGCGCTTGATCAGGTTTGACTCTATGTCTCTGTTAAGTGTAAGCATCAAACTTTAGAATAAGAAGCATAACGTGTAGGCTACCACAAGAACCTGTTTAACCCTGACCATATTTTCAGGGGAAAAACGCCTAAACAGACATACCCAAAGTAAATGAAGAATTACTTCACAATAATAAGGTTCATATGGATGTTGTGGTGTCTGTGGACATTTACAGACCTCACAGAATCTATTCCCATTGTCTAAAATATTGTATCTATTACTATGCCTGAGTAAACTGTAACAAACTAAAAGAGAAATTAGAATTTTTTATCCTCGCCTGTTTTTTTTCGGCTGGATTGACGATGATATGCATAAATTAATTGTTCTGTCGAGATTTTTAATAGCGTATATTTCACCGCACAAAGATTAAAAATCATGTTTGAACATTAAAGTTTGCACTAAAATACACTTTTGATGTACTTTTATTAACATTAGGGTCTAAACTTTGAGCAAAAGTTGAAAAAAACATCCATTGTCCTGATTATTATATTTTTATAGTACATGAATATTAATATAATTTTTAGCCCTATCAGCCCGCCGGCGGGCCGATAGGGCTAAAAGGGTTACATGACAAAAATCCAGTGGTGCAGTCCAGGGTATAAGGCGGTATATGGAGTATACCTACTTATTTTTCAGTTAGCATTGCCTATACTCCAGTGTTTTTCAACCTTGGGGTCAGGGCCCCACGTTGGAGTTAGCTTGGAATTCAAATGGGGTTGTCTGAAATTTCTAGTAATTGATAGAAATAATAAAAAAAAATTACTAATAAACAATATATGGTGAGTTCAGAGAGACAATCCCAATCCATAAAAGACATGACAAACTGTGAAGCTGAAACTGCAGCACTGTGGTTCTGTTTATCTGTCAAATGTTCATTGTGGTCAGTTTCAGATGCTGCAGCTCTTTCATAATTCATAGTTTGAGTTCTTGTTTGTTGAGTATTAATTGTCAGCCTTGGAAATCACAGCTGGACTGACTGTACATATCCTGACCAAGGAAAATAAAATTCTCACTTTGTGCAGTAATCTACGCATGAATTTACTGCCTCCGTCCGTAATAATATACACTGCATAGATTAAATGTCATCTAAAATTAATGTTTATTTGCAACATAGTAAAGTCTCCCTCCTGACCATCAAACAAGAGCCATCCTTCAATTTGACCAAAAAGGCCGCAGACTGGAAACGACCACGAGGCAAGCCCCGCACCCGATGGCTCAATGTCAATGCGGGCGACCTCCAACAACATGGAGTTACCATGGAGGAGGCAGAGCAGCTGGCACAAGACCGCCAGCGATAGAAAACACTGGTTCACCTGGTCGGCTCAACGCACCGGACAGGACACCCGCCCCATCGCAGGAGTCCTAGTAGTAGTAGTAGTAGTAATAGTAGTAAAGCAAACTATTACATGATCAAAAACAAATTAATTTTAGCCAAAAAAAAAAAAAAAGTTTCCGTTTTGAATGTCTGGGGTCGCCAGAAATTTCTGATGTTAAAATGGGGTCATGAGCCAAAAAAGCTTGGGAGCCACTGCTATACTCACTTCTAAATCCTCCTAATGTGCACCGTTCACTCGTATCTGCAGCCAAATTGCCCGTGTTTTCTCCTACAATGGTGATGCCATGACCTGCCCTACTCCGCCTCTAATTGGCTAGTACTCGGTACCTTCACTGATTAGATTGGTTAACTTTAGGCATGAGGACTGACGAGCCAATCAGAGGTATAGTAGGACGGGTCATGCCGAGGAAAATATTGCTAACTAGCGCTGGCCAACTCTGGAATCTGATTGGACACCTCAGGTGCCAGTGCCACCTCAGTTGATTGACAGGTCACTGCACGTCTCATTGAAAGACACACGATCATTGGAAATACGAAAAAGAAAGGCAGAATAAACGTCTTTCAAGTGAGTGACACATTTTGAGAGAACCTACTTTCATGGAATACATAATTCTGAGGTAAGTTTGAAGGTGGTTTCTGAATGAGTCTCTGTTTTAAACTACTGGTCACATGACTGCACATTTAGAGAAGAAGAGATTTAGTCACCATTAGTTAAACTGTGTGAATAGGCTAACGTTATGAAAGGCTAACATTATAAATGGCTAAAGTTATGAAAGGCTAATGTTATGAAAGGCTAACGTTATAATGGCTAAAGTTATGAAAGGCTAATGTTATGAAAGGCTAACGTTATAAATGGCTAAAGTTATGAAAGGCTAATGTTATGAAAGGCTAACGTTATAAATGGCTAAAGTTATGAAAGGCTAATGCTATGAAAGGCTAACGTTATCCTATGTTTATACATTTCCATTCATGCAGCTGCTTGTGTGTCCAGTAAAACCTACAAACTGCTCCTGATCAAGTCATGATCATTTTATAATACTGATGGATTTTTGGGTAAACTAAATAGAGTAGTCTTATATCACTGTTTCTAAAATGGCGTTTTTCTGGACTACTTAAAAAAAAAAAAAAAGAAAAGAAAATTGAGAGTATACCCACTTCTCCAGGGACCACTACACCACTGGAGAAATCCCACCTCAGACCTAATAATACTGATATATTGACTACACCAAATTATAGTAAGATATTGTTTGGATTATAATAAGTAAAGTGATGGTTGTTTTTGTTAGTGTCATTATTATGACTGTGAAGTATTTGTGTAAATATATATAGTGTATTTCTTCTATTTTGAAGGGACCAAATAAGGATGACATTCTTCAGCATGCACGCTTAGAACCACTTTAACGGTGGGGAGGACATGTTTTCCTGGAGCATTTTTAACTATATTGCTTTAAATCCCCTTCATACCCCAATTATAACCAATTAATTAAATGTTCTAACACAAAAATTAAAAAAATTTAGTCTCCTGTGGAACGGACAGCACTGAAAAAACACCATCCAATCATTTTAACCGGCCCATGGAAATGACTGAATGGTGATCTGTCTACCAAACTGGCATTTGGACTTTTGAATTGAGTATTTTCAAAATGTAGCTTGCTCGAACCATTTTTCTAAGATTTTGTACCCCACCTTTAAATAAAACTGAAAAATATATCATTAAACTAATCAACAGAGAAATTCGCTTAAACTGTATTAGGTTTTCAGTCAAAAAAAAACCTAAATCCAAAGCCTGGACAAATGTGAAATAATCTGAGCATGTAAACCTTATGTTTTGTTACCACCTGCATCCTGTTTTTTTCAACATAACACTGAGCCTGTTAATTTAAATACCACATAGCATGAACAAACAAACAAAAGTACACTCTTCCAAACTGAAGTGTATTAATGCAGAAATCTAAAAACCGACAGGAGTCATGATGCAAATTTCACTCTCTCTCTCTTTCTCTTCTCTCTGCTGATTGCAGAAGGGCAAAAAAATCAGCAAACCCACCAATGATAAATGACTTACTTACAACAAATAAAGTAAAATGTAAAGCAAGTTATTAGATGTTCAGTTTTGTTGTATATGAATGTAATTTCTGCAGAATTCTGAGTTGTCCTGCCAACTTTGTAGACTGAAATGGATTGCTTGTATTGCAACAGAGTTATTACAAATCAGCTTGATTCAGTGTTTTTCTCTTTTTTTTTGACTTTGCATGCACAGACAAAGTGTCCCCACAGATTAAATCTATATAAAAAGTACAAAACCACAATGTTTGTTTTTTTTTTTTTTTTTAAGTGATTGGACTTTTTTTTTTCTATTATCCAGGCTTTGTGATGAGATTAGAAGCATAGAAGCAGCGACATGAACAAAGGTGTTAGACGCTGAACACACTGTTGGATATTCACAGGCGTTGTTAACATAATGGCTGCTTTTGAAGACATGACGTGACCAGACAAGACAAGGCGAGATTAGATTATGAGGCATACAATGAGATAAGATTAGATCCAATAAGATAAGCATCCAGAATATGACAAAGATAAAACCAGGAAACACAGAGAGTGAATTACGGGAACTTTGGCCCCGGAGCTTCTGCCCATTGTCACAGTAGATTTACCTTCATCATGCGTCGTTTGACTGACAGGATGAGTTTAAGGGAATGACAGGATCAAGTCAGCACAATGTATATGGAGCTGGGAGATGCACATAAACACCTCCCTACAGATGTATGGCATACCTGTCTGCTTGGGTCTAGCAGGGGAGTACGGTAATTGTACATGCCAGGATCTTGGCAGTTCAGATGAGCGTTCAATCTGATAGCACTCCATGTGTGTGTGTGTGTGTGGTGTGTGTGTGTGTGTGTGCTGCATGTGTGTAATGCAATGGTGTTGGGTATCACTGGGGGCTATAAAGATGACAGGTATGTGGTGTACATGTATATGCAGGTACAGGGTGACCCAAACTACGGGAATTTTTTGAAGTGCGTATTAGCAGACATGAGCAAGTGGCAGCACTGCGAGACAGTGACCTTGAGCAAGTAACACACCCCCATTTTAGTAACCATTGGCGGCTGTGCGAGAATTGTTCGGTTAAACCGGTGATCTCAAGATTCGGTAACGTTCCCTGGCCCCCTAGATCGCCAGATTGTCCGTTTGTGTTTTTTTGTTGTGGGGCTATCCTCAAGAGTAAAGTGTACACGACTCGACCAAGAACTCTGGTGAGTTAAAACCAGAGAATTCAGGATGAAATTCACAGTTATCCCAGCTGAGATGTTGCAGCGGTCAATGAGGAATCTCACAGCAGATTCAAGAATGCATTCGTCAGGAAGACTGCCATCTACAGGGTGGGGAAGCAAATTTACAATATTTGAGGCAGGATTGAAGACAGTGTATGACCAATTAGTTTATTTGAAAGTCATGAGATTTTTTTGCCACAAGAACAATGTACATAATAGAAATGTTTTTTTATCTATGTGTCCTCTTCTTTATCAATAACTGCCTTCACACGCTTCCTCAAACTTGCGCAAGTGTTCCTCAAATATTCAGGTGACAACTTCTCCCATTCTTCTTTAATAGTATCTTCCAGACTTTCTTGTAATAGTTTTGCTCATAGTCATTCTCTTCTTTCCATTATAAACAGTCTTTATGGACACTCCAACTATTTTTGAAATCTCCTTTGGTGTGACGAGTGCATTCAGCAAATCACACACTCTTGACGTTTGCTTCTGGTACTCATATGGGCAAAGTTTCTGAAAAGGTATGGATAATAGTGTTAGGTATGATTATGACATCAGTATATGTTTGGTTTCAAAACAACTGACGTAGTGCCTGCTGAGAAAAAACAACTAAATGTTCATTGTAAATTTTGCTTCCCACCCTGTACAGGAAGTAATTTTTAAAAAATGAAAATTCCATCATTGTTCTTAAATAGCATGTTTTAAGGTTTCAATTACTATGAATAAATATTTTTCTTCCATCACTCTTGGTTTTATTGGATTGTTAAAAAGTTCCGGTTTTTTTTGTGTCACCCTGTATATACACAGGATGCAATTTATCCAAAAACAGAGGGGGTGTGTTGTTTTTTTTTGTTTTTGTTGGAGTATGGGGGGTGGGGGGGGCATAACTAATGTAACTAAGACTGGCATGAAATGAAAGTGAAACTTTATATACTTTCAATGTCCAACTCCTGGGTTCTATTCCTCTATTATACCACAGATCTTACATGAAATTTCCACAACTTCTAACTTGTATCCACTGGACACACAAATGCTGGGCCCAATGAATTTGTCACGTTTACCCCCCCCTTTATGGCACCCAAGTGCATGGGGACGTTTGTGAATTCTGACACTGCCGACAGTTCGGTTCAGGTGAACGTTAGTGCCAGTAATGTAGGATATAGGTGGAAGAAAACTGTCACAACCTGCCTGTTATTACATTGGTTGGTTGCCCCCCCAAGGATGAAATTCAATGAGCAGAAGTATGGGTGTAAAAACCAGAGGGGGGGGGGGGGTGTTCCCCCCCCAGCAAATCGCACCCTGTATGTCCATACATATACATACACAAATATATATGTATACATACACACAGAGTGCGATTTGTTCGGGGGGGCGGGGGGGGGGGGGTTGGATCAACCCCCTCTCTGGTTTACACATCCCTACTTCTGCTCAATGAATTTCATCCTTGGGGGGGAACACCAACCAACTGAAATAACAAGCAGGTAGTGACAGTTTTCTTACACCTATATCCTACATTACTGGCGCTAACGTTCACCTGAACTGAACTGTCGGCAGTCTCAGAATTTGCAATGTCCCCATGCACTGGAGCACCATAAAGGGGTAAGGGAGGGGGGAGACGTGACAAATTCATGGGGTCCAGCATTTGTGTGTCCAGTGGATACAGGTTAGAAGTTGTGGAAATTTAATGTAAGATCTGCTGTACAATAGAGGAATACAACCTGGGAGTTGGATGTTGAAAGTACGTTAAGTTTCACTTTCGTTTAACGCCAGTGTTTAGTTATGTTAGTTATGGACCACACCCCCACCACATATATAACTGCCGCCCCCCCCCCCCCCCCCCCGTTTTTTCGACAAATCGCATGGTGTGTACATATATATATGTCACTGAATTATGTGTTTGTATAAATTATATTATATTTGTTCGTAATAATAGAAAGCCAGAAACAAAATATTTAACAATAAGTATCAGATCAGGCATTAGAGTATAGATATGTTTAGACTAGGAAGCTTATTATTGTTATTAATTATTAAGGAGAAGGGGTTGGAGTCTTTAAGTTATACTTCTTCTCACTCCTTTTCGAAATCAATCAATCAATCAATCAAAGTTTATTTATATAGCACTTTACAACAACATAACAAAGACCAAAGTGCTTTACATCTAAAAGCATGATTAAGTTATACGATAGAAACAGTTTAATTAAATACCATAAATATGCATAAAACAATAAGACACAACACACTGATTAAAAAGACCACAGTCTCCTATATCTCTGAATATGCATTGTATGTCTTACATTTAAATGTTTTGATTGTTATCTATTATTCTTCTTTTTGATCATTCATATTCGAACTAAATACATCAATCAATCAATCAATCAATCAATCAATAGTCACTCGGTCACTACACAGAAAGAAACAGCCAGGATAAAGACAGTACTCTAAGAAAAAAAAAAAAAAACAGAGATGCATGGATGGACTAAGACAAAGAGTGGATGTGATCGAGGGAGAAAGAGGCCGAGAGGTGGTGAGACAGACAGAAGAGTAAGTGAGACGAGGGGAGGGGGGAGGGGGGGACTGGAGAGAGAGAGAGAGAGAGGGAGGGAGGTTGGACAAAGTGAGAGAGGGAGAGAGACATATGAGAAAATCAATGCTGTGTCCACCAGGGACAGAATGTCATGAAGGTTTTTTTTTTTTTTTTTTACTCTGTGGTATAATGGAGGGTTGGAGCCTTTTACTGCAGGAGTCACCTTGTCTAATGGAGGGAGGGATGGAGAGATGAAGGGGGGGGGGTGAAGAAGAAAAAGGGGAAAATAGTGAGAAAAAGTGCTTAGAGGTAGGAAGGGAGAGGAAATTTAGAAGAGATGTGATAGAAGAACTATGGAAAAGAGTAGCGTCTGACGGTTACAGATTTCTAGTGGGCGAGGCCGGGGAGGTTTGTTGAGTTCGTCTGATAAAATACAAGCTTTTAGTAATAACAAATGAGATGCATAATGGACATTTCTTTAACAGATTGCTGCATCTGTACTTTATCTGCAGTGCTAACTTCGTTCCACTGCGGCCACACTGAGAAGGCTGCTTTAGCACAACCTGAGCTGCTCACACTACAGGTTCATGGTAGTAGTGTTCATGGTAGACCTTTATATGGAGATGGAGGATGGCGGCTCTGTCTGCAGGAAGATGAGGATTCTGCTCACCATGAGGAAGATGGATGGGATGGATGGATGGATGGAAGGCCACCCAGGGCCTCGGTTGGGTGGACGGACGGTACGGATGCCTGGTACAGATGGATGGCTGATGAATGGATGGAAGGAAAGAAGGAAGGAAGGATGATGGCATGATGAATAGATGGATGGAAGGAAGGATAGATAGAAGGAAGGAAGGATGGATGGATGGACTGCTGATGGATGGATGGATGGATGGATGGATGGATGGATGGAAGGTCGGGTGGGTGGATGGACAGACAGACAGATGGATGGATGGATGGACTGGTACAGATGAATGGATGATGAATGGATGGAAGGAAGGAAGGAAGGAAGGAAGGATGGATGGATGGATGAAGGAAGGATGGATGGATGATGAATGGATGGATGCAAGGAAGGATAGATAGGAGAAGGAAGGAAGGAAGGAAGGAAGGAAGGGAGGAAGGATGGATGGATGGATGGATGGATAGATGGATGAATGGATGGAAGGGTGGGTGGGTGGATGGACAGACAGACAGATGGATGGATGGATGGACTGGTACAGATGGATGGATGATGAATGGATGGAAGGAAGGATGGATGATGAATGGATGAAGGAAGGATGGATGGATGATGAATGGATGAAGGAAGGATGGATGATGAATGGATAGATGGAAGGAAGGATAGATAGGAGGAAGGAAGGAAGGAAGGATGGATGGATGATGAATGGATGGAAGGAAAGAAGGAAGGAAGGATGGATGGATGATGAATAGATGGATGGAAGGAAGGATAGATAGAGGGAGGAAGGAAGGAAGGAAGGAAGGATGGATGGATGGATGGATGGATGGAAGGGTGGGTGGGTGGATGGACAGACAGACAGATGGATGGATGGATGGATGGACTGGTACAGATGAATGGATGATGAATGGATGGAAGGAAGGAAGGAAGGAAGGAAGGATGGATGATGAATGGATGAAGGAAGGATGGATGGATGATGAATGGATAGATGGAAGGAAGGACAGATAGGAGAAGGAAGGAAGGAAGGATGGATGGATGGATGGATGGATGATGGATGGATGGAAGGAAGGAAGGATAGAAGGATGATGGATGGATGGTGGAAGGAAAATGATAGATAGATAGATAGATAGATAGATAGATAGTAGATAGATAGATCGATAGATAGATAGATAATAGATAGATAGATAGATAGATAGATAGATAGATAGATAGATAGATAGATAGATAGATAGATAGATAGATAGATAGATAGATAGATTTCACAAATGTTTATTGAACAGGTGGAGCTGAAATATAAAAGGACCATCTGATCACAGCACATGTTTTTAATAGGAACCATCATTGTTTTTAACTCTGTCACTGTTCATTAAACTGTCAGGACACGACAAAAAGAACAAGTCTAGTGTTTGTTTCACTGTTGCTTGAACCTAAAGTGGTGTTTCCTTTAATGACGCACAAACAGTCAGTGGAATAAACTGTAGTCAGTCCATATGATTCAGTTTTTTCATGCCCTTTAGTGTCGTTTTGTTGATTAGTGTTTGCATTCATTCTGCAAAATATTAAATAGAGACTGAAATAAACCTCCTGAACTGAATGGTTCTAATTGTCCACTTCTGTACAAATGAATAACTGGTATTGTCTGTTCAAACGCAGTGGCTGCAGTGTTTGAATGTGTCACTGCAGAGGAAACAAATCCACCTGTTTGGAAAGATGTTCTATTTCCATGTTCTCATAAAAGCAGTATCTGTGCATTGGTCCTGTATGTTCTGCATACTTAAAGAGTAAGTACGATTACCTATTCACTGTTTAAAAGATGATTAAATGACAAATAAGAAGAAATGATGAGTTATGACCCTGTAATTAAAGTGATGAGCTGTGACAGTGAGGAAAAGAAACCTCCATCCATCCATCCATCCATCCATCCTTCCATCCCATCCATCACATCCATCCATCCATCCATAACATTCCTGTTACTCACTTCATTTTAACTGTGTTTAACCTCTAATGGAAGTAAATTATTGTGTACTTTAGACTTTATCGGTTCAGTTTTTAAAGTCAAGAAGTTTTTGCCTCAAAAAAAATGCCTTCTCATACACTCAAAAAAACAGAACATTGGATTTAAATAATAAGATAACATCAACCGGTCCCACAAACTTTTTTATTTAAATTTTAAAATACTAGATGACTAAATTCAGCAAACCGTCTTAGTTAAGTGCTACATCACACAGTTAAGTTTAATCTATTAAACATGTTGAATTTACTCAATATTGTACGTTTAATTTAGTATACATCATTACATTGAATCAATTAAACACACTGAATTTACTATAAATCATTCATTGAATTTAATAAATATGTTGAATTTACTAAATGTAGTTATGTTAAATTTACTAAACATCATTATGTTCAATTTATTAAACACACTGAATTTACTAAATATTTTATGTTTAAGTTACTAAATACCATTATGTTGAATTTATTAAGCATGCTGAATTTACTAACATGCTGTTACATTTAATTGCCTTAATATCTTATTGTAACACAGGTGGAAGTTTGACACAAAGTTATGGTCAGTGTCAGGTGTGAGCACAAGTTGTGCTTTTTAATTTGACAGGCAGGGACATCCATGCTAGAATGATCACAACAGGATAAGGATTGCTCTGCCACTGGCTCTCACTCAGGGTGCAACTTTACAATTACAAAAATACAGAAAAAATAAACAAAAAGTCCAATAAGCATGCCATACACATATTAAGTCAAAACTAGTACTAACACAACAACCCCACTGAATTCTTGAGCATAAAATAAACACATTTACAACATAGTACCACTACCCCTAATGCACTGCGGCAAACATGCCAAACTTCATTTTTTAAGTGACTGCGTTTGACTAAATTGTATTAAACAGTACTGAATATTCCCAAGACTTGTATTATTATTTAAATGTAATGTAACTCTCTTGTTTTTTTCACTAAAAATGAATTTATTAAATATTTTCAACATAATACATTGCATAAGGATTAATACATGGGTTTTCCATTTCTTTGAGTGTAGTTTCGTTAATTCCTGAACCTGCATACGTCTGGGGTGTTCTGGCCTTCACCCACTGGTAGCCAGGATGGGGCTCTGGTACTACCGCGACCCTCACCAGGATTAAGAGGTCCGGAAAACTGATGGATGGAGGATCAGAGGTTGGCAAAATTCTCTCAAAGTTGGATTAATGGATCACCAGGAGGAAATCCTGCAACATGTGCACAGACCGTGTTGGAAAGAAGAAGAGTCTGTTCACTCAGAACACTGAAGATGACTGGGAGTCCTGACCAAGCGTCCATACGGGACCGGTCCGAAGCAGCTGCCATGCACTGAAGAACTGGAACTGTGTGATCTGTGGTGATCACAGATGCTCCACAGCCTCCAGTCTGTAGTTCCACAACACACCGACTACACCCGGAATAGAGGCGTAAAGTATAACCCACAATGCCGCATGTGCGTTACATAAAGTTAGGACAGACCGCCTTCAGCATTCTCACCTGTCAAAATGATGGACAGCCTTCACATTGGACTGTCACAGTAGAAAAAAAACATAAATGACAGAAAATATTTGGTTAATGTAACCTCTGGGTGTTGGACTGATCCAAGACTGACCCACAAAACACACGCAAATAAAGGAATTACAGGAGGAAGTTATGTTTATGGACAAAAAGCACCATCATGTTTGCACTCCTCATCTGATTAGATTAGATAGATTAGATTAGATAGATTACAGTGGGTTAGATTAGACCGGATTAGATTAGATTAGACTAGATTAGATTAGACTGGATAGATTAGATTAGATTAGATTAGATTAGACTAGATTAGATTTGACTAGATAGATTAGATTAGATTAGACTAGATTAGATTAGACTAGATTAGATTAGATTAGACTGGATTAGATCAGATTTATATTAGATAGATTAGACTAGATTAGATTAGACTATATTAGATGAGATGAGATTAGACTAGACTAGACTAGATTAGATTAGATTAGATTAGACTAGATTAGATTAGACTGGATTAGATTAGATTAGACTAGTTTAGATTTGACTAGATTAGATTAGATTAGATTAGACTAGATTAGATTAGACTAGATTAGATTAGACTAGATTAAATTAGATTAGACTGGATTAGATCAGATTAGATTAGATTAGATTAGACTAGATTAGATTAGACTATATTAGATGAGATGAGATTAGACTAGACTAGATTAGATTAGATTAGATTAGATTGGATTAGATTAGACTAGACTAGATTAGATTAGACTAGATGAGATGAGATTAGACTAGATTAAATTAGATTAGACTAGATGAGATGAGATTAGACTAGATTATATTAGATCAGATTAGATTACACTGGATTACATTACATTATATTTGATTAGATTACTTTAGATCAGATTAGATGACAACTGATCAGATTAGATTAGATCATATTTGATTACAATAGATTAGATTAGATTAGATTACATTAGATCAGATTAGATTACAATAGATCAGATTGGATTAGATTACATTAGATCAGATTAGATTAGATTACAATAGATCAGATCAGATTACAATTAGATTCTGATCCCAAAATGAGGAATTTCAATGGTCAAGGCAGCAACAGAATACAGTGCACGAAAAAAAAAAAGTGCATGCATAAAGATAAAGACAAACAATATAAATAAAATAATGAAAATTATAAAATTCTAACTACAATATGTACTTATTTACAACAATGAGAGTTCTACATTGGGGTAAAACTTTGCCTTCAACCCTTGAAATTGATTGAAAAATGTCAGTTAATGGTAGTTTTATCCATGAAACCTCCAGATCTACTGTTTATATGAATGTTTATGTCGACTATTAATGATTAATTCCAATATGGTGGGAATGTTAATGCACGATTCAGTGGCCGTCGGAGTGTCTATGTACGTCTATGAGGAAACTGTGAATAATCAGTACCCAGTGAAGCTTATGGTCTTGTCCAGTGATGTTAAAGTACATTCAATAAGTTTATCTGCGACAGGAAAGACTGAGAAGGAAAGACGGAAGGAAGGAAGGATGGTGAAAAAAGGGAGAGAAATTAAAGTGGGAGACATCCTGGAAAATGTGACAAGACGAAAGACGGAGAAGAAGCTCCTGCTAATATAAGAATAAGTAGAGAAGATACAGACGAGGACAAGGTGGTGCAAGTCGTCAGAAGGAAGGAGGAAGAAATGACTGATTTTATATGCTTGAGTCACTCCTAATTCCAGCCCCCCAAAAGTAAAATGACTCACTTTGTAGGTCAAAGCAATTTAGCGGAAAACATTTTAACAGGGGCAGAGACAATTTTACCGTCAAATTTGATTGATATGACTTTATGGCTTTGGCAGAAAGTGAAGAGCCGTGTTAGAGAGTGTGGTGTTAAGAAGGTAAGGGCAGGGAGCAGGTTCTGAGAGTGGAATATATCCAACGTCTAAGTGCAAACACAGGTCTGAAAAGTTGTATTACATTTTGTCTCCTGCACATACGAGCTGCTCAGAGGGATGCACTTAGCAGCCTGTGGTTATAGTCTACGCCGCTATAGTGGAACCACAGGAAACAGCTACAAAAGACCTGGTTACCAGGAAAAAAATACACATTTCAGTGTTCCGGAGGTCAAGAACACATGAAATTGAATGATTGATAATACAAAATGTAGTATAGAGTTCAATTCTTGAAATCAATAAATTAGTTCAAGGTAGTGCTTTATGAAATGTGCATTATTTGGTCTTAAATTTAAGGGACGTTGCACATTCTTAACATTTTAAGGGGATTTTTTTTTTTTTTTTTTTTGAAAGGGAAATGAAACGAAGTGACCACTTATGGAACTGTAAATTCATATCCTTTTATTTTCACCTTCTTCACTCTTGCTTAATTGTTACGGAAAATACAAAGTCAAAAAACATTGGAAATTCATCCTTTTCTCCAAAGAAAACATCACATCTCTGCAGCAAATGTTAAAGTTGCAGGGTTTGATAGTTTTTTGGCGTTTTTGAGCAACAAATGCATGAAATTAATTGATATACGATATAAAATGTAATATTGAGTTCATTTCCTGAAATTAATAAATTAGTTCAAGGCAGTATTTTATGAAATGTGCATTATTTGGTTTTAAATTTAACATTTTAAGGGGATTTTTTTTGTTTTGTTTTTTTTTTTACAGGGAAATGAAACATGCTAAGGAAAAACAAAGTGATCTGCTATGGAACTGTAAATTCACATCCTTTTATTTTCCCCTTCTTTGCTCTTGTATGACTGTTATGAAAAATACGAAGTCAAAAAAACATTAGAAATCCATCCTTTTCTCCAGAGAAAACATCTCATCTCTGCAGCAAATGTTAAAGCGTCAGGGTTTGATGGTTTTTTGGCATTACTGAGCAACAAAACTCCATAATTACCTTTGAGGATATTGTAAAGTGGTCTAATAGGAAACAATACTACTAAGTGCTGTGGTTTTTTCGGCTGTGGAAAAATCTTTCTTGAGACGCAGACTTCAGCAAATCGCAGATGTTTTCTCATAGGAGGAGGGTTAAACACATGATTGACAGCTGTAATTACCAATCGCTAATTCTGTCACATGTGACTCAACTCTATGGCTCAAAGCAACTTGGAAAAACTTCTCTTTTCCAAAACAGAATGAAACAGCATCAGGTTATATTATAGTCAGGGGTTTTTTTTGGTTTTTTTTTGTGCTGAGAGGAGTGAGCTCATAAGGAAGGTGTTTGTTCTGAAATGCTGGTGTTTTCCCTTTGATTCCATCTCCTGCAGCTTTAGTATGATTTCAGAATTACTACTGGATTCAGTCCACGACAGGTAGAAATACTGGGTAAATACCACATTTCATTTAAGCTGTTGTATCAGTTCAAAACCAAAATGTGACGTGAAAAACATTTAGGTTAAGCTGCAGGAGCTGAAATCAGAGAGAGAGAGAGAGAAGAGAGAGAGAGAAAGAAAAAAAAAAACATAATCTGAAAATGTATCTTCCTTCTGCAGGATCTCTTGATCCAACTCAAAAAAACTAAACCTGATGTAATTTCAAGCTGTTATCAAAAGAAAAGCAATTTTTCCAAACAGCAGTGGAGTTGTATCCAGAATGCATCTAGAGAATCTAATCAGTGGTTGGTAATTACAGCTGTCAATCACATATGTAACCCCCCTCCCTGTCTGCAAACAGCCAATGAATAAATGCAGATGTCTCATGTCATATTTATTCATTTATGTATTAATTTTTTTGCAGTATCTTTTATGGAGGGTGCACCCAAATCTCATCTCATCTCATCTCATCTCATCTCATCTCATCTCATCTCATCTCATCTCATCTCATCTTATCTTATCTTTATCTTATCTTATCTTATCTTATCTTATCTTATCTTATCTTATCTTATCTTTATCTTATCTATCTATCTTACCTTACCTTACCTTACATTATGTCTAAGACACCTTTCAATAACAATATACTGAAAGGTAATTATTAGAGATGAGTTAATATCAGGCAGGCACTGATATCGGCAGTATTGCTGATATTGGCCAACATTAGTATCAGTCTTTCACACAATGGCAGCATCAGATATTTATCTGTAGAGTTATATTAAAGTTTTTTCATATATATTTGTTTGAGGACAAGAAAAAAAAAACTAAACAAAACACAAAGTAACTTTGGTATCAGCACTGACTATCGACCCAAATGTCATTTTGAATATTGGTATCTGTACCCGCCAAGAATTTTGGAATTGGCTGCATCCCTAGTGATTATGATTTTTTTTTACCCAGTGACACTAAAAAATTATCAAGCAGCTTTAAGAAGTTTTTTAAGGTGATAGTGCTTTATTTTTCTGAGGACTTTCTACTTTTAATCTCTATATTTTAGCACAAATGTCCTTACATTAATGCATCTGTACTTAGGTTTTCAATAGACATTTGTTACATTCACAGGAAATTATTGATGATTTTTTTTTATTCAGCATAATACCACGCCTCCTAATACAAAACCAATATAATGTACAAGATGTACAAGATGAAGCAGACAAGAGAGGGAGGAACAAGAGGACATGGATGATGTGAAGGTCAAAGCTGATAGAAATGTAGAAATACTTTACAGAGTACATTTCAGGGGCTTGTACTTTTGTATTTCTACATGCGTCAGAAAAAATAAGTTAAATCAGTACTTCATTCTTTTACTAGTGCTGTCAAATGATTAACAGTTAATCAGATTAATTACAGGGTTGATGTGGATTAATGTAAATTAATCACAATTAAATATCATTCAGTTTTTAATCTATATTAATTGCATTTCATTTTGCATGAACAGACTCGAGAATAACAATAATAATAATAATAATGAATAATAATAATACTAATCAGAATAATAATAATAATAATAATAATAATAATGGATTACATTTCTATAGTGCTTTTAAGGCACCCAAAGCACTTTAAATTATTGATCCATTACACTGCTCTACATTTCTTAGAAATATCTGCTTCAGACACTAAATGTGCAAAATCTTACACACTTAATAAGATGAATCAGAAAACAAATGACCAAAAGTGGTGGTTAGCTCATGTTTTCAGTATATATGATGGTGTGTTATTACACATATATGTTGGTTTATGTACACGTATACAATGGATTTATAAATTTTCCACTACAAAGAACCAGAAAAGTGACTGTGTTGTAATGTGCAGACAGTGTTTTGAGATGGATGTGCTAACTCTGAGACAAACACTCCTTTTGAATAAAACCATTCTCTCATGAATTCTCAGAATTTCACATTTTGGCCTAAGACTGTATCTTAGAAACTACAACCAACTAGTGCTTTGGATTAATTTTTCTTTATTAGTGACTCAAATTTGGTTAGTTTAACTACTTTTATTCTGGAAGCATTTCACTTGTAGACCAGTGTTATTCATTCACTCTCACATTTACACTGTGCTGGTGTTAAACTACATCTGTATCCACAGCTGTCCTGGGGCGTGGCTGACAATTCACGCCAAACGGCCCTCCCACCACCACCGAACATTCATACGCATTCATACACCAGTTTGAGTGCATTGGAGGCAAGGAGGGTGAAGTGTCTTGCCCAAGGAAACAACGGACTGAGTAGGACAGAGCTGGATTTGAACTGCCAACCTTTGGTTATTGGAAGATCCGCAGCTATCTCCTGAGTCATATATGAGGGAATATATATGCACTTAATGTGTTTGTTGCAGAGCTGGGCGGCGCGGTTAGCCAAAGTGCTAGCAGACTCCCAGACTAATGTATGCTTTGTGTTAATGTGGTATTTGAAGCTGGAAGTGCTTCAGTGAAAGGAACTCCTTCCTGCAGAGTGTGTATAATACGTTATGTGGTCGACTCTTCCGTCTTGGTTTCCATCCAGAGGGTCACATGTTGTTTTAGCGTCTTCCATCTTTATTGGTTGGCTCTGCTGCCTGTCACTACCGGATCAACTGCCCATTTGCACATGTGCGTATGGAACTCTACTTGGACAAACTGCCCCAAATGTGTTGCCAGAGACATTCAGAGTCATTCTGCGCTACAGATGGTTAATCGGATTAAAATTTTTAATCCGATTAACCTTTCATGCACAGTGGTCACTACAGTGGACAGTTATTCTACAGCTGTTCTCTTGTATATTCATGGATTTTGTTATTTTAGTTTCAAATCAGCCAACACAATACACAAAACACTGCAATTGATAAGATTACTGTAACTTGGCTGTTCTTGATAAACCAATCTAACATGTTTGAGTGTAAATCAATTCCTTGTTATCGTTATTAGACTGTAATTAACAACAATTTTTTTTTTTTTTTTGGCATATTATCTCCATGAAGTGACTAGTATTGGAGTTCACTACAAACAAAAAGTTAAGGATATTTCTTTTTTTTTTTTGTCATTTTTGCCATTTGTAAATAAAGCTATATCTGGTCATTAAAAAAAATGTGTTTCAATTCACACACAAAAAAAGTAAAATGCACTGTGGCAAAAATCCCAACTGAAAAAAAAATAGCTCCAAAATTTTAATATCCAGAACTTTTTGTTGTAGTGTATCTTAAATGTGAGAAAACGTCAAATGAGCAACATTTAAGTTTTTATTTCATAGTATTCACACAGTATATCAGTAAATACACATTTTGTTGCTTTAAAAATTAAACGCACATTTTTGCAACTCCATAAAAAATAGCTTGATTAAAAAAAAAAAAAAAAAAATTAATCTCATTGTTTTTTTAAATGCCTAAAGAGGAATAAAGAAAAAAATCTTGATTAACGTTCTCATAATTCATGCATGCAAGGGTTAATCATGATGATGGATTAATCTGTGTTAAAGCGTTAATTTGACAGTCTAATTTTTTCACGTATGCTTCTGCACTTCTACTTGAGTAAAGAATGCGTGTACTTCCATCAAAGGTAAAGGTGCTGTAACTTTTCAACCAAACCTAAGCTGCGATACGCTCTGTAGTCGGTTCATTTTCTGGCACTGATCGACCGGTTGTGAAATACTTGAGTGCGTCTTGAGGTCACGGGGGTATGGTGGTACACGGCGTTTAGTTTTGGATCGAGTCCGACGTGTGAAGCGAGAGAGTGGATTAGATGATCAGACGCCAACCTGAACTCAAAGGTTTGGAGCCGAGCCATGGAAACTGACACTTACTCACCTTCTATATACACACACAAACACACACATGGGCAGTACAGAGCACCGAGTACAGGCACTTTCAGCTCCATTTAACCTAAGAGTAATAATCTCCTGTGGACTTTGGCGGCCATATTGAACTTACATCACACTTGGGAGCGAAAACTAACCTGAAAGCACATTTGCCTTTAGTCTAACTCTGAATTACTGTGTAGCGAGCACATATTCATCAATGCTATTAAAAAGTACTAGAAACACATTGATTTTAACAATCAGAGTGGGGAAAAGGACGGTGTGTATGAGGCTGATAATGTACAGGCACTGGTGGGAAATGTAACAGTAGGTGCCATTGAAAGAGCTACGTTGTGCTACTTTATACTTTCCATTGGATTTGTCAGTTTTAGTTACTTTAATGTGAGGATTTTACACATTTTATAGTATGTGAGACTCTAAAAAATACAACCCACCTCATAAACCAGTGATTTCCCAGATATTTTTTTGCTTTCAATGTCTTAGAAAAAGCAGCGTGCAGTTGTATTTCTGTCATCTTCACCTCCACCAGATAGTGATCTTTTCCTCTAAACATCTAATATCTCTCCAAAGACGAAAGTAAAAGTCTAAAAGGTAAAAGTGGATCTGTGGATCACAACTTTCTTCTTTCCTCTCCTATTTATCATCTCATGTGGTCTCAGATTTATCTAGTCTACCTGTATATTATAATGCCAGGTTTTCACCTACTATACCTCAGCCAAATGAATGTAAAACTAAAACAAAATGAACTAAATGATGATTCCCACATCCATAGAGTTGGAGCTGGTCACCAGTGCCTAAATATTCTTCTGAGGTGTTTACTTACTATTTATTGTTGCTTTTCCAACTTTTGGTGCACAAATATTTTAATAATAGTGAATCTAAGTATCAAAAAATGAATTTAACCCTTTCATGCACGAATTATGAGAACCTTAATCAAAATTTTTTCCTGAGTGTTTTTATTCCTCTTTAGGCATGAAAAAAAAACAATGTGATAGAAAATTTTCTTCTGAAAAAAAAAAAAAAATTTTAAATAAATAAAATGACATAAAATAAAAATAATTTAAATAAAACAAACAAACAAACAAAAAAACATTAAAAAAGTAATGACAAAAAATTCTTATGAACCTATTTTTCATGAAGCTGCAAAAATATCCACTCAGCTGGACACCACACGTTTAATTTTCGACGCACAGAAACATGTATTTACTGATAAATTGTGTGAAATCTGTGGGGAAGGCTTGTGATTCTGGGGGTTTATGCTCAGCAGAGATCTACATAATGTTACCAATTCATGTCAGAAAAGACATGTAGTGTCTTAAAACTTTAATAAAGATATGTGTAATAAAAAAAACAAAACAAAAAAACAACAAAAAGAACAACAAAATCCATGAATATACAAGAGAACAGCTGTAGAATAGTTGTCCACTGTAGTGACCACTATGCATGAAAGGGTTAATTTACATTTTATTTTGTTGAAAAAGCCTAGTTTTTTTGCAAATCCCACAGCCACATTATTAACGCCATGTCCACACTAATAAAGATATTCTCCTCCATTCTATGTCTTTCCGCACAAAAACGAAAAACTGACTACAACCTGCTAAAAACACTTGGAAAAGCTGTTGTTCTTGGCAGACATTAGACTGTGGATAACATTGGATGTAATAGAACCTTTAATCTGTAATGACTGTGAGGAAGAACAAGTTCAGTTATAAATTGAAGTTACTTGTGACTGTGGAAGTGTATTCCTTATATTAAATGGATTTCACCACGATCTCCAGAAGTCAATCTACTGCAGATTATGAATCAATTTATGCACATATTTGACCTATATTTGATGTTTTAGGGGCAGGTTCACTACATTAACCAATAAAGACCCAAATATCCACCATTGAACAAAATCATCTACTGATGTAAATGTTTAATACCTGTTGTTCCACTGGTGTAAAATGCAGTTTGTCATCTTTTCATGGTCATCAGATATGACCCATTCGGACGTTCAGAGGCTCCATAGTTACCGTGGAAACACTGTCATCTACAACATTGATTCACCAGTAAAACCCATGGATTTGGATCAATGACAGTGGATGGACACACTTGGTTTATGTTCAGTTCATGATAAATTTGAAAGAAAAAGTCACTATTTCTTCAGTTTTCTCTTTCTGATATAATAACTCTCAACTTGAATCTAAGTTTTTATGAACATCTACATGATCAGCAAATTAAATATAGGAAAGTACTTGATTTACACTGAAAAAATGCAACATACTGAGGATAATATTAGAATTAAAGGCAATAATTTTTTTAAAAGAAAGGTTAAATAGAGCAAAAAATTAATTTCGAAACTGCTTTAACCTATAAAGACCCATTGCTATTTTGTGGCAGTTCCCAAATGAATTTGTCTTTCTATTAAACCATTTTTAAGTAATTTATCACCACTGATTGCAATATTATCCTCTGTATTTTGTGTTTTTCCATTGACAATCAGGTGTCTTCCCATATTTAAATCACTGATCATGTAGACATTCATAAAAGCTCAGATTGAAGTTGATGGTTATTATATAAAAAAATAGAGAAAACTGATGAAAACACGACTTTTTCAACAAAATTTGTCATTAACTGAACATAAAGTGTTTCTATCCACTGTCATTGATTCAACTCCATGGGTTTTACTGGTGAATCAATGTTGTAGAAGATGACAGTGTTTCCACGGTAACTGCAGAGCCTTTGAACGTCCAAATGGGTCATATCTGATGACCATGAAAGACGACAACTGTATTTTACACCAATTATTTACATATATTGATAGGATTAATGGATCAATAGATATTAAACTGTTTAGATCAGTAGATGATTTTGGTCGCCACTGGCAGTTTGGGTCTTTATGGGTTCAAAGTATTGCTGGGTCTTTATGATGCCATCTTTTCTGTCCACACTGTCCATAAATCAGGGTTTTTTGCAACGTACAACCCCCATTTATAGGTGGACAGAAGCTACAAACCTGAAGAAAAAAATATCTGTCCTACAAAATACTGATGATTCTTGTGAACATGGCATGAGTCTTTCACAAACTTGGATAACACAATTATAAAATGTATGGAATGACTGCACAGCTTTTAGGTCAAACACATTAATGTTTCTCGGGGAGACATCCATAACTCTTAAACCACAACCACTGCACCTAATCTGACTGTAATGAAACAACAGTCAAGTGAAAATCTAAACCTCTTGATCTTGCGCTGGTATCTGGCTGCAGTTTAGGTCATAAATCCGCCTCCTGCACGTTAATTAACTAAAACACTTTAAGTACACATGCAATAATGTTTTCCCGAAGGTGCTTTTCAGACATTTAAGGCCGATTTCATCCGGTTGGGTTTGTCTGCAACTCATTCATCTCATAGTATTGTTTCGTAAACTCAGTCCCAATGACAGCGCAACACTTGAAGATTCTTATACAGTCTATTCTCGTTAAACCGCCTGCCGTTATACCGCCATTTTCGCTCACCGCCGACCAAAACCATGCACAAAAATCCCCAATGCATTATTGCCATTAGCTACCGCCATTTCTGCCTATTGCCATCCGCCAGCCCAGTTCCATGCACAAACAACACTTATACCATTGATTCCCGACCGTTATACCGCCAGCGTGATTGCCATCGAGTACACATAATTTTAACAATGCACTGAAACAAACGCGCCAGAACGCTGATCGCGACAAGCTACAAGTAGGTCTACGGAACGGCCACCGTTCATTTATCGCAGAACACTCAGCAGGTCAGGATGTCGGGAAGAGGACGTGGGATTAAGCCAAAGCCTCGAGATGATGGGGTGTCATTTCCCGACACGGTATAATAATGCTTAAAAATGTTTCCCCACTTTAAATGATCCCTTACAACATAACAGAATCAAGATTTATTTAGAAACGCAATTAGAACGGGTTAACAGAGGCAGCATAGACATCATATAGTAAAGGCATGCACATTATGGACGCAACCCGTTGTAACGCCATTTTCGCTATACCGCCAATTTGGCCGTGAACGGAAGTTGGCGGTATAACGAGAGTAGACTGTATTTTTTTAAATCGATGAGGATTTTTATTCCATAAGCTCTTTGGAATTAATCATAGGCCATTTCTGTACAGTAAAAATAAAAAATCACATCCAGATTTGTTGACAAAAAAATAAGGATAAAGAAAGAAACTCAAGGACCCCCAAAACCAAAAGTCACAAAGCGGTCCCTGGAGGTGCTGCAGCTCAATGTAGCGATCCTGCTGTGGCGTGGTCACACGTGCTCGTCCAGGCCGAGGTCTGTCTGCAGTTGAGCCAGTTTCTTCATGCCTCTGTTGCATCCTGACTATGGTGGACACATTGCATCCAAAACGGTGCACCACCTGCCGAGCAGAGATTCCGGCCTCCAGGAGCCCCGTAGCATGGCATCTGTGGTCACGTGTCAGTCTGGGCATCGCTGAGTTATTGCAAATGGTTTTGGTGCTTTTCAGCTTGGCTTTATATACAGAACATGAGCACTCCTTAACTGACCACAGTTCCTTAAGTGAGCAGTTCATCGCTGAGCAATGAGAAAAACAAGTCTTATGAATGCAGACAAGTTTCATTCAAGCGTGACAATAGCTCACCCGTCTCAGGTTGTCAAGAAATTGTCTGGGATTATCTTATACAGGTGAAACTGAACATATTGATGCAGCTCAGGAACAATAAAACACATTCAAGTGTTGCGTTTTCATTGGTACTGAGTATATAAGTTATGTGATGATATAAAAAAGTGTGATTGACAGCTGCAATGACCAATCATAGCCCCAGATCCATCAGACGTGTATGGGACATGTTCATCACACCACAACATGGAATCTCGTGATTTTTGGTTTCACTTTTACATGGTGGGAGGAAAGAGCAGACCTTATCATTAATGGTGTCATATATTATTTAAAAAAAACAACAAAAAAACCTTCCCTCTGGTTGAAAAAAGTCACCTTCTGTCTGTCTCTGTTCTATTCTTTTTCCTTCATCCTCCTTCAGCCACATAATGTTTTTTTCCTGTCAGTCAGTGCATCGACAAGGATGGGTTATTATCTTTTTGGATTTGTAGTTATTATTCCTAGCTTTGTTTTCTATCTCATTCTTTCTCCTTTTTTTGTCAAAGCTAAAGATAAAACACAACAGTCAACTTTAATTTTCCAAGGGGAGATTTGTAGAGGAAATCCACTCTTCTGTTTTAGCTCTCCAAAAACATTACTATATTTTTGGATTTGTGGATGCTAGGATTAAAAATACTATTCTATTCTATTCTATTCTATTCTATTCTATTCTATTCTATTCTATTCTATGACTGTATTGAAGTGTTTCACATTCGAGGACATTGTTTACTCCCCAGAGTCTTCCTGTACGCCTCTATGCTGCATCAGGCGGGATTGATCAGCCATTATTGATGAGAAACATCGATCCGTCAGGTCATTGATCACATTATTGGTGATTAGGACGTCATGAATAAATGACAGGGGGGTATTGAGTGTCTGATGTGAGGACAAAACCTCTCTGGACGGGAACAGAGGAGATGAAGACGGGCGGGAAGAAGATGTGAAAAGTGGGGGAGTTGAAGAAAAGTAGTGGAGGTGTGAGGATGGAGGATGGGGGGGTGAAAATCAGAGGGTGTGTAGGAAGGGAAATAATCAATGTGGAACTGGAAAATGTGTTTAATTTATGAATGAAAATGTGCAGCTATAATGAAACTTGTGTTTTACAGATAAATGATTTCAAAGTGTCATATTGTACCACTATATGAAAGCGATAGAAATGTGTTAATTGGGCTTAATATTTTATATATTTAGAATTGAGAATTAGTTCAGCATCCACTATTGTATCTGCTGATACTGTGATTTTTTTTTTTTTTTTTTCATTTTTTTTTCATATTGAAACAAGGTGACAAAAAATATCCGACATTAATATTCATACAGATGTTATCAGTCTGAGCCCTTTTTGTATTTCTTATTTATACATACAAAAGTGTAAAAACAAAACAACAAAATAGGACCAATGGCCCTGTAGTTTACCGGCCAAATTAAAAGCTTTGGGAGATGTATCCAGATGCCATTATTATCACCCAGTTTCTGTGTATTTATTATATTACAGAAATAGCCCATGTTTTGCTCAGATCTGTAAAAAATTCAAATTCAAACTTGATATCACTGATACTGATTTATTGGATCAATCCACTTCCTATCGTGTTATAATGGGAACATTTTCAAGTCACAACCAAATTCCAGAATCAGATCCGGATCGAAATAATGTCAATACCTTGTGTTGACATCATCATACAGAAGCTGTATCCCAAGTTTGAAGTCAATCAGAACTGGAGTTTCAGAGAGGACGATTGAATTTTTTTCCCGCGATAAGAGCCCATGTTAAATTTCCATAAGTTCCCCGGATCCAGAAGAAGATCCTGATCAGCATGTGGACATTATGTTTTGGTCGTCTCTTCATCAGGGCTGGACTGTAGAAATTTACACTGGATATCATTTATATTTACTGAGTTATTGCATTGATCCACTTCCTATCGCTTATAATGGGGACATTTTCAAAGTGGCACCAAATCCAGAATCAGATCCAGATCCAAATAATTTCACTAACTTCTGTTGACATCATCATAAAGAAGCTGTATACCAAGTTTGAAGTCAATCGGAATTGTGGTGTCGGAGAAGAAGACGATTGAAATTTTTGTAGCGGATGACAGACGATGCCGACGGACGACACATGACGACAATAGCTTACGGTCTGTCGCCCGGTAAGCTAAAAAACCCAAACACGAACTGGGTGCTTAAAGTTGTGGTATTTCTCACTTAAAAACAATCATAGTGTTACAATACCACTGGGTTCTTTAAACATTACACGTTTATGCAGAAAAACATAAAACAAAGAATAAATACAGAGAGATTATAAAAAAAAGGACATTTTTTGAGGAATGATACAAATTCTGGGTGGCTAGAGGATAAAATTTGATCAATCTCCCAAAATATGATAAAATGTATCCCTCCTGATTCTTACAGAGTAGTCCATTTTTCTATTTTGAATATTGATGCTGTGATTTTATAATAAAGATTTTACAATGTTGAGTATGTCATGAGTAAATCACTATTTGATAACACTGGTCAACAACAAATTTATTGTTGAAGTTTTTTGAGCTGATTTAGGATCATTTTGGTGTGCTGAATCCAAAAATCACATTAATTTTGCTCAATCAGGTCAACTTTCTGAACTATGCTACATATTGGCTTTTTAACATTTTTGCTTACATTTATGGGCATTTTCACATCATATGATACGAAATTCTTTCCTATTTCTTGCAATAAACGAGTTCTGAAGATTTTACTTTTGCCAATTTATGATTAATGGTTTTTTTTAATATTACAAGTGAATGAAATGGCTTCGACTAGAAGATCTTGCAAAATAAGCCTAACGTATTCTGCTACATCTGCGGTGAATACACCATTGTACCTAACAGGAATCAAGTCACAAGTTTCATAAAGTGTGCTTACTAATCTTATTTTGGTATTAATTATTATATTTTGTGAGAAGATCAAATTTTTCCAAATCAAATTAGCAAAAAAAACCTGACCTGATTGAGAAAAACAGATGTCATTTTTGGATTTAGCGGTGCAAAATGGTCCTAATTCAGTTGAAAAAAACCTAGACATTTGCAAAAAACATTTGTTTGTAACCCAGTGTAATCGTTCATGCTGTCTAACATAGAAAATAAGTCAGTATAAGTAAGTTCCAGTGTGTACTTATAGGAGAGGCAGCGTGAACTAACAGGAACAAAGATCTAGTGCCTGTGACGTTCCAGGTTCATCTTCAGATTTATTTTATGCTCCAATCCTGAAACATTTGTCTTTTGCTGGAAATGATCAATGAAACTGGTTTGTGCTAATTTACACTAATGTACATACGTTAATAAGCATAAATTACTGGGTTGTTGTCAGACAGTGACTCCAGTCCTGGGTCATGTTCTCACTTAATGACAGACACACAGAGCCAATAAGAGCTGCCCTTGTTTATGCCTGATGGACCCAATACCAGGCAAAGAGGAAACAAGACATTAAACGACATCAATATTAAAAAAAACTGTGACCCATTCACACTTGTTTCTATTATTGGACCTGGGTCCGATGCAACAGAAACAGAAAATATAGAAGAAAAACGCATTCATAAACATTTTTACTATAAATAATGACTAGTAATGGTAATTATAATAATAACTAGAAGCACTCGGAGAGCGCAGACCTCTGCCAAGGCTGATCAGTGGCCCCCCCCGTGGGCCCCCCCACGCCAAAGAGGTTATGTTTTTGCCAGTGTTTGTTTGTCTGTCTGTCTGTTTGTCTGTCCGTTAGTGTGCAACATAATTCAAAAAGTTATGGACAGAGTTTGATGAAATTTTCTGGTCTGCGCCCCCCCTGTGGGCCCCCCCACCCCCGATCACCACCAAAATTTAATCATTTCTTCCTTATCCCATTTCCAACAAACCCTGAAAATTTCATCAAAATCTGTCCATAACTTTTTGAGTTATGTTGCACACTAATGGGCAGACAAACAGACAGACAGACAGACAGACAAACAGACAGACAAACAAACCCTGGCAAAAACATAACCTCCTTGGCGGAGGTAATGATGCATGCTCCAGATTCACACTGCAAAAAATCTAAATCTTAACAAGTGTATTTTTCTCATTTCTAGTCAAAATATCTCATCACACTTAAAATAAGACACAATCACCTTTTCAGTGAGATTTAAGAACACATTTTTAGACAATAGATCTTGAAAATCTTATTTCAAGAAATCTTACCAAGATAATTTTCACTTGTTCCATTGGCAGATTTTTTGTTTAATTTAATTTTTTTTTGTTTTGTTTTGTTTTTTGTTTTTGGTTAATTCAAGCAAAAAAAAAAATCTGTCAATGGAACAAGTGAAAATTATCTTGGTAAGATTTCTTGAAATAAGATTTTCCAGACCTATTGTCTAAAAATAAGTTCTTGTATCTCACTGAAAAGTTACTCTTTAGGTGATTATGTCTTATTTTAAGTGTGATGAGGTAGTTGGACTAGAAATGAAAAAAATACACTTGGTAAGAGTTTGATTTTTTCCAGTGTACATATAATTTCAACATTGATGATTGAAAAAGACAAGCTGTATATCAACTTTATTGTTTTGAAACACTCATGGCACTAATAGAATTGAATGTGACTATAAAAATAACAGGATTATTCCACTTTTTATGGTTAGATTTAGGCACTGGCAGCACTTGGTTGGGTTTAGGAAAAGACACCAAAGCTTGGTTTAATATAAAAAATAATCTTTCCTAATCCTAACCAATGTACTTTTACTGTCTAAAACCTACAAATGTGCAGGAATTGGTATGCAAACTCAGCTCGCTGGAAGCCCAGTCTTGGATTTTGCTCATTGATGAAAGGGCAAAGAAGTAGCAGATCCCTCAGAGACAAATTATATTGAGATTACACATATCTGTGGTTTGGAGAAATGCACAATGGCAGCGTTTTATTCTGTTGTATGGGCTTGAAAAGAGAGGGTATTCAAGTTAATATTAAGAGATTCTACAAAAGTGTTTGGAATAAAGTTTTTTTTTTTTTTTTTCTGAGGAGAGGACGCAGAGGGATGGATAGAGGTGGAGTAAAAGAAGACGGATGGGAACGGATGAAGAGAGAATTGCACTTACAGGTTCTTGACACTGGTGATTCCTCTGAAAGCCTTCCGTGGAACTGCCTGGATCTGGTTCTCACTGAGGTCTCTGGAGGGAGAGAAAGTTAGAGGCAGACATTAGACGGAGGTATTCTGAGAACTCCAACGTATAAGGAGTCAAATGATAAACAGAAGCCAAACATTTGATCTGCTGCACATACACGGACGCACACATGCACGTACACACATATATATATATATATATACAGGCAATTACAGAACAAAGACACAGAAGGAGAAAGAGACAGAGAGAGGGGAAGGATGATATGACATTTATGATCAGTGAAGCAATTTGGTCTGAAGAGCTTCAAAGACAAAAGAACTATCAGAAATACTGCTGGCGTGAGTCAATACCCCGCTTCTTGTGTGCGTATGATTAATGGAAAGCAAGCGAGAGAGAAAGATAAATGAAATAATGGCGACAGAAAAATGTGTACACAGGTATGTCTGAATATGTGTGCTGTGTGTTTTTAATGTGAATGATTTTTTTTTTTAAGCCTTTATAATGGCGTAGCTTTGCTCTGGCAGAAAAAAAACAAAGCAATCACTTTCATTCTAGAACACTGAGGAAACACGCACGCACACCGTTTTTAATACCACCATTAAGCAACATATATATTTTCTCCTCGTCTCTCGGTGATGACTCTTTTCCTGTTTGACAAACAAAGACAGCAGCAAATACAAATAACCCCCGCCAATTTTCTTTTTTTTTTTCCTTCCGTAATGAATACCTACGTATATGAGCCAAATGATTTTTGACATGACACAACAGCCAGGCCTTAACTCTATTAGTGTTGTTTGTTGGAGGGAAGGCCTGGCAGGCAAACAGGGTTCAGAGAGCACAATGTAATTAGAGAGAGGGGAGAACAGAGGTATGAAATATCAGACAAGCTAATCACCCTTTATTCCTGCCAGTCAGGCCAGGGATGGACGCGCATACTGCACACACATGTGCAAACAAAACCAATCAGCAGCCGCACACAACATGTGTCGACACACACCGCTATAATCACAACAATACATGCAGCTACAAAATAAAGACACGCCTACCTGGACTTTTTGACCTTGACGCATACATACAGTATACGGTACTGTGTATTAGTCTGAGAGCACATTGGATTAACAGGGCTGTAATGAACATGCATTTTTATTTGTGACTGTATTCATTATTAATTACATCTATTTGGGTGCTTCTATGAAACCGGGTTCATTTTGTTACCTGGCACTTTTCTGGCATGGCCCAAAATGACTTAAAACTACCAGAGAGTGAAATTTGCATAGTGACTTCTGTAGGTTTTTTGGATTTCTACATGAATATGTTTCAGTTTGGAAGACTGTAGTTTTGTTTGTTCGTGCTATGTGGAATTTAAATTAACAGGCTCAGATGTTTATGTTGCAATAAAACAGGATGCAGGTGGGTAACAAAACATACAGTTTAGATGCTGAGATTATTTCACATTCATCTAGGCTTTTGATTGATTTTTTAGTACTGAAAACCTAATATAGTTTAAGCTAATTTCTCTGTTATTGGTTTAATGATATGGGTGCTTCCATGAAACTAGGTTTATTTTGGTATCAGGCACTTTTCCAGCTTTTTAGACACAGTAATAAAAGAGAAACTTAGACATATTTCCCCCCAGGATGTACCTAATGATGACCAGGTAAATGCAAAAAAATTATATTCTTGCTCTAAGCCATCCCATAATTAATTAATTTTTAATCAAGTATTCATTTATTTATTTATTTAATAGGAACAGTGCATATTAATGAGCATCTACAACAACTGCAGCTGTAAATATGCCAGATTGTAGCAGGAGTGCTAATTTCCATCTGTAGTCCCTCGGCAGGTGACAGGAAAGACGGTTGACGAAAAGGCAAAATAATAAATATTTGGCCCAAAAAAAGGACAGGAAAAGCTACCTAGGTGTTAGTGCATTTTATCTTGAAAACTTATCTGGTTAAAATTGCACTTAGTTTTCTTAAGAAATGTATGTTTGTTCATGTTATTCACATTGTTTTAAAGGATAATAATAATAGTAATGGATTAGATTTCTATAGCACTTTTTTGGACACTCAAAGCACTTTACATTGCTGAACCATTTTTCATTCACTCTCACACTTCCCCTCTGGTGGTGGTAAACTACACGGCTGATGAAAGCGTGGCTGCCAATTTCTGACCACCAGCAAACATTCACACACCAGTGTGAGTGACACTGGAGGCAAGGTAGGTGAGGTGTCTTGCCAAAGGACACAACGGACAGACTAGGACAGAGCAGGATTTGAACCACCAACTCTTCAGTTATTGGACGACCTGCTCTACCTCCTGAGCCAAAAGGACAATTGGATATTTGGATAGTTGGTAGATGTAGACATTTTCATTTTCATCACATAATTTAACTTTTTTCACTGTAAAACATAGAGGAAAGTTTGGAGTTGACACTATCTATATATTATTACCTCCGCCAAGGAGCTTATGTTTTTGTCAGCGTTGGTTTGTCTGTCTGTCTCTTTGTCTGCCTGTTTATGTGCAAGAGCACTCAAAAAGTTATAGACGGATTTGGATGAAAATTTCAGGAAATGTTGATACTGGCACAATGAACAAAAGATTAAATTTTGGTGGTGATCAGGAGTGGGCGTGAGTGCTTTTCTAGAAAAGACAGCGCAGACCTCCGCCAAGGCAGATCAGTGGGCCCCCGTGGCCCCCCCACCCCTGATCACCATCAAAATTTAATCATTTGTTCATTGTGCCAATATCAAGATTTCCTGAAATTTTCATCCAAATCTGGGGCACTGATCTGCCTTGGCAGAGGTCTGCGCTCTCCAAGTGCTTCTAGTTTTGTTATTATTTCACTGGTCTGGCCCACTTCAGATCAAATTTGGCTTAATGTGGCCCCTGAACTAAAATGAGTTTGAGTTTGGTTTAGAATAAAAAGAGGAACATGTCTGAAAACACAATTATTACAACTTAACCCATAAAGACCCATACAGCCAACGGTGACACAAACCATCTACAGATCTAAACGGTTTAATACCTGTTGATCCACTAATCCTATCAGTACATGTAAATAATAGGTGCAAAATACAGTTTGTCGTCTTTTCATGGTCATCAGATATGACCCATTTGGGCGTTTAGAGGCTCCATAGTTACCATGGAAACATTGTCATCTTCTACAACATTGATTCACCAGCAAACCCATGGAGTTGGATCAATGACAGTGGATGGACACAGTTTATGTTACTGTTAGTATTATTGATATCTTTGCTGAAAAAGTCACTTTTCATCAGTTTTCTCTGTTTTTGATATAATACCCCTTAACCTTAAACTGAGCTTTTATGAACATCTACATGATCAGTGAATTAATTATAGAAAAATACCTGATGTTCACTGAAAAAAGGCAAAATACAGAGGATAATGTCATAATAAATTGTGATAAATCATTTAAGAAAAGTTAAATATATATATTAAAAAAAAACCATTTTGGACCTGCCATAAAAGTAACACTGGGTCTTCATGGGTAAATGTGTATTTTAGTCATATATTAAACCAAGCTTCATGTAGAACATCCCATTTTTCTGTCCGGATGCTCCCATATGACTTCTATAATATATGGATATTTTTTTCTAAAAGAACTTTTAATGCTGTTTACGTATTTTATTTAATTTCTTTCAGTTGATATATTGATGCAGAGACTGAGAAATCCTTATGTTTGGTCATTATATTTGTGCTAAAAAAAAATAGATATATGTAACATTGGCCAAAGACGTTTACACAGGACTGTATATATGAGCACAAACACGAGTATGCAGCATGGAAATCAGCCAGACTCTCTGTGGAGAAAGGTAATTATGCACCAAACATATTCATAACATTTTCCTGTCACGCAGTTAAGAAAGGCAGCATCTTATTGGACGACACACACACACACACACACACACACACACACACACACTGATATACTGTGAAATAAACATGCGTGAACATGCGTTCACACACGCCTCTGATAACATACACACTCGTACACAGGAGGAAAATTCATCTCACATTATTCCAGAGTCAATCAACTTTTATTAGTGCTGTGAATGTTAATTGGCGGGCCGTGCTTGGAAAACACAAAACTAATTTCTTCAAAACTAACAAGGTTTCATCGTTTTGGACGTTTCCCTTTCAGCCTTGTGTTTTCTGGCTCATTCCTTTTGTTTGACAAGAGATGAACGTTCCCCCGTTTTCTCTCCCCGGGACTTGATGGGAAAAGTATGTGCCTGGCATTGTATACTCTTTACGCAAAAAAGAAAAAAAAAAAAAAAAAAACAAGAGCTGAGCTTTTATGTACAATTTTGCTCAGCGTTTGCGGTAACGGCAGCGCACAAAACGGCAAACATTTGACAGACAGGAATGGTATTATGATATTTTAATGTGCAGCACAGCCGGAAAAATATTCCTTATGTTTACACTTCTTTTTTTATTTTTTTGAAGGTTCTGACACTTTCTGGATACGCATAGGATTTTTTTTTTTCTACAAGGAGGTTGTGTAGCTTTTTTTTTTTTTTTTTCTGTTGTTTCTGTGCCGACACTGACAGAGCAAATCGGAAACAGAAAGTAAAGCTGCTATCATTCTTCCCCTCCATCTTTCTCACGTCTCTTCTATCTTCGTCTACCTATCTAAGTATATCCATAAATCTGTCCTGTTTATCTTCACACTTTGCATTTCTTTTGTACGGACTCGCTGTGCTCGGCCACTGACAAACAAAGACAGAATGATTAGAAAAGTCAAGAAAAGAAAGCAGCCGACGGAAAACAAGATAAAGAGAAACAAGCCCCAACAAGTCATATTTCACAGTAGTTCCACGGTTAATAAATCTTTTATTGTTTTGTTTACCCACTACGATATTTATTTGTTATTTCTTCTAACAGAAGGAGCCATCCAAGTCAAATAAAAGCCATTATGAGACTCTGTGTCTCTCTGTCGGCCTTTATGATCCCAGCCCAGTGACTGACACCAGCTCCAGTGCTCCACAGTTTAGGCCGTCTAATAAAACTCACATGTCACAAGGCTATAAATACACTTTTGCTCATATGGCTGGTTACTGGTCACCCATTTGTGCAATTGGTTTTGAAGTTATGGAAATGATTTTTTTTAACCCATAAAGACCCAGTGGTACTTTGTGACAGTTCCCAAATAAGTAAGTACGTAAGTAAGTCAGTCTGAGCTCCATCCAGTACACTAACAGTTTGGTTGATATTATGCTGAGGTGTAAACAAAGACGGACGTGTCATCGTTCAGAAGAAAGTAAAAGATGTGATTTTAATGAGCTCAGTACCGCCAAAGTATGTTTATAGTTTGTTTCACTGTGACGGCTATGCATGGATTAATTCCTTCAAACAGAAAACTGCCAGTCATCACTTACGAGAGGCTGGAAGTATGATCTAAAAAAACGAAAAAAGTCAGTTGTGCAACCATGAGAAACACAGAGAATCACCAAAAAAGCGTCTTGAAATTCAAAGAATAATAGTCAAAGCCCAGAAATTGATTATTATTCCAAGTTTGGAAAACATTTCAGTGGAATTTACTGATAAAATAATTATTTACGTCAACACATTTCACAGTAAATATCATGACAGAAAATCACACGTGAAATGAATGTTTGTTGCAAGACTATGTCTATGTATATCTACGCTCACCTGTGGATTTGACCAAAAGAACCAGATCATTAACACAAGCAGTGGAAATGAACATCCTCCACATGGTGTGTTGCAGCCAATAATATCATAATTTTGTCCATTTTAAATCTAATAAATCCAAAAATGTAATAAATAGTTTTGAATTAAATAGTTTTATAATAATAATAATAATCATAATAATAATAATAATAATAATAATAATAATAATAATAATAATAATAATAACTTTATTTATATAGCACCTTTTAAAACAAAGTTTACAAAGTGCTTTGACAAACAAATAAAGGGCACAACAGCAGGATACAAGATGTAAATAAAAACACTAAAAACACTAAAATAGAAGCAACATAATAGGAGAGATGTGTACAACAATGCAGAAACAAGACACTTCAAATAGATTAAATGAATCGGAATAAGGAGTGCAGGGGTAATGTAACATGATGCTGTTAAATCAATGCAGAAGTAGAGGTGTGAGATAAAACAACATCACGTATGAGAATATAAACCAACAATCAAACAGGATAAGATTCAAATTAAAAATTAAAAAATTAAAAATTAAAAGGGACAAACATCACATAAAAGCAAGTCTATAAAAGTATGTTTTAAGAAGTGACTTAAAAGATGCCACTGATGCCACAGTTTTGAATGTAATATGTTTTTGGCCTGGCATTAAAAATGTAATAACTGCAGCTGATAATGTAATAATGCATAAATACGACTGCGGTTCTTGGATATATATATATATATATATATATATATATATATATATATATATATTTTTTTTTTTTTATTTTTTTTTTTTGTTTGTTTTTTTTTGCACTTTTTCTGCAGTTTGCTTGTCAAAAACATGTATAGTGGTTGACACAGTCGTCATATATTATAGTCGTCAGCTAACCCCAGAGTGGTGGAGCATCTTTTCCGTCCTTTCCTTTTGTTTAATGTTTTATTCCAATGTAATTGTATGTGTTTCTATGCCTTTGTAAAGCCCTTTGAATTGCCTTGTATTGCCATAAATGCTAAATAAATTTGCCTTGCCATATTTATTCTTCAAGGATATGTACTATAGTCTCGTATTATTTTTATTTTTCATGACATTTATCCCACAATATTTATCTCCTCATGTCATTTGCACTACTTCTTATGTTATTTCTACTACTTAATTTTTTTTTTTTTTTTGAAATATTCTTAGTTTGCAATACTTTTTATTTTTTAATGTAAATAACTGTGCCTTTTTACTGACATGTGTTGTTTGTTTGGTAAACTCTTGCACTGAACCTGAGAGCTCTACCTCAGTTTTGTTGTGCATGGTACAATGACAATAAAGACATTTTTATTCTGATTCTGATGCTATGCAGCACTCTATCCTTAATTATGGCTGTAACAACTTATGACATCATTGAAACATGTTGTTACATTCTTGATTTTATTACATTACAATGGCCAAAATTATAATGTCATTGGCAGGTATTACATTAAAGGCTATTATCGTATTATTGGTTTCTAGAGGGGAGCTGGGCTCTCCCCCACAGATAGGAATGGATGAGGGGTTCATCCTTTGGGGAGGTCCGACCAGGAGGAGACCCCAGGGAAAACCCAGGACACACTGGAGGGATGATACCTTCTGGCTGTGATGGAGGAACTAGAGGAGGTGGAGGGGAGAGGGAAGTCCCCCTGACCCCCCCGACCCAGACATGGATAAGAAGAAGAAGATGGATGGATGAAAAATGAACATGTCAGTTGTTGTCAATAATTATTAAGATAAAGGTCAAATCATTTTTTTTCTCTTCTTCTTTGAGGTTAAAGGTTGATTTTTCTAACGTGGGACACCAGATGGTGTCTTCCAAATGACTATAAATGATCAGAAAATGACAGAGATTTCAGAAATATAGAGATGAAACATTTAAAACAAATATAATAATGATAAAAAAAAAATCAGTGTTGAGTCAGTAAAAACAAACTGAAGCAATGGCAATTAAAGCAATTAAATTCTAGCCTGAAGACAAAATAAAATGTTGCTGTGACATAATATTAAAGTGTCACCTGTTTGTTTTGCAATGAAACAGCTGAACTTAATGAGTCCTGATACTTTCATTTATTTATGTATTTATTTTATTGGTTTGTTTAATAGGGACCATGCACATTTATTAACATAGATGTATAAAAAATACACCTATGTAAATATGCCAGAATTAGTAAAAATAACTACTTTTCATCTGCCGTCCCTGTGACAGAAACAAGAAATAAAAAAGCCAACAGTAGAACATCACTCGTTAGCTATAAATTAAAGAAAAAAACATACAAATAATGACATCGGCATCATCAAAACTAACAAATAAACAAAAAACAAATAGACATAGTATGATCTCAGGGGCATTAGCCTATATATTCACCTCTACAAATACACTACAAACAAAAAATGAAGGATATATATATATATATATATATATATATATATATATATATATTTTTTTTTTTTTTTTTTTTTTTTTTTTTTTGGTCTTTTTTTTGGTCTTTTTTGCCATTTGTAAATAAAACTATGTCTGATCATTAAAATAATGTGTTTCAATTCAATTTAATTTAATTCACACACGAAAAAATAAAAAGCGCTGTGCAAGAATCCCAACTGAAAAAAAAAAAAAAAAGCCCAAAAACTAAAAATATCCTTAACTTTTGTTTGTAGTGTATGTACAACTAAACAGAGAAAGTGTATGTGTGATGAAATGTATATTAATTAAAAACAAACACATCTCTGGTTTTCTATGAGCCACTGTTTTACGTGAGTTTTAAAAGTGTTGTATGTTTTTCCCATATACTTTACAGACAAACAAACCTGATCGAAACTGACCAAAATAGTCACAATTTAGTGACAAATACAGTGAAAAATGTCTTTTAGGGCTTTGAACGTTGTCCTATCTTTCGGTACAGACGGATTTGACCCCAGTGGTCGCTGTTTAAGATGCTCATTTAGTGTCCTACTGCATTATGGATGTCTGAGAACATTCAGAACGTCTCCATGTAAAACATCTGTCCTCCTCTTCATCTGTCTGTGAGTCATACCTGCCGACCTTTGAGTGGAACCAAGGCTATCACCAACCAGGAGACTGGCCTGTGATCTCTGAAAAGGACACTGGCTGATAGACTAAACACACACAAGTACACACACAGGTACACATGGGGATCATTTGTTTAGTGAAATGGTTTGTACACCAGTGTCTGGCAATCTTCTCCCACATTTCAATTATTAGATTTTTTGCTTTTTTGGTGCTCCTCTACTGCCACGGCGTTTTGAGGGAGCACAGCAATTAATCTCCTAAAAATTCTATTAAAGAGACGGATGACTGTTTGAATTATACATCAGTTCTATTAGGATGACAAATTCTGTAAATTATAGCGATACTGATTGTGAAAACAAGCGCTTGTAGTGTCTGAAATTGGAAAAATCTCTCGGCAAGTACGGAAATAACGGAGAAGTTCACAAAAGTTCACGAGAGGAACAGTACAAAGAGAATGGAAGAATAGAACAAAACAAATAAGAAATGAGCAGCTGCGGCTCAGTTGGTAGAGCGGGTCATCCGATGACCAAAAGGTTGGTGGTTTGAATCCTGGCTCTGACTATATGGTGTCAGAAACCAGTATTTTAATCAGAAGTATTCAAAAGTACTCAACCTGTATTCATTTGCAAGTCAGAAATTATTCTTAGTGTAATATGAAGATTGTACCAGAGTAACTGACTTGTTTCCCTGGGAGAACCGCTACAAAAAGACGTAGGAAGTTTTCAAAACACGATGGACAAAAAAGTACACGTGAGTGGAAATTTTGGACATTTTGGGAAATGATTTACACATTCTAGGAAAAACTTACATATTTATATATGATAAAATAATACTGGGAAATAGTTGCATATCCTCCTGAGACCCAGAAAAGGAAAAGTTTTGGCTTGTGTTTTTTTACATTAAATAATTGACTTGATTGGAAACAACATGATGTAACTGTTTTTTCAGATAGATTTTTTTTTAAATTTTTTTATGCAACGTCCTTTGCAGTGGGCAGCGTTTTTTTTTTTTGTTGTTGTTTTTTTTTTAATAAATAAAGGTGTAAAACTCTTGTCCCCTACAGAGGACAAAAATGCATTGCTGGGTCTCAGGAGGATATGTATATATGCTGTCCAATCTAGATAAAGACCAGTAAAATTTTACCCTATCGTGATGGACAAAGCCGAAAAAGCGGGCTCTAACGTGACTAGAATAATGTTCTAAACATGGTAAAAAGGTAATAATAATAATAATGATAATAATAATAATGATATTATTATTATTATTATTATTATTATTATTATTATTATTATTATTGTTATTATTATTATTATTATTATTATTATTATTATTATTATTATTATTATATATTACTGTCGACTGAACGATTGTCAGAATTCCATCATTCAGCTTTTGATTAATCCCAGTCATAGTTCGGTGCGATACCAGTCATCCCTGTGGCGACACTGGTACAGTTGTCTTTTATAATATTGATGACGTTTTGTTTGTATTTTTAACCTGTATTTTTAAATGTATTCTGTTTGTTGATTGCTTGTTTGTTTGTTTTTAAATGGACTCCCAAGTCTGCAAATAAAGATGAATAATAATGATAATAATAATAATAATAATAATAATAATAATAATAATGGATTGGATTTATATAGCACCTTTCTAGACACCCAAAGTGCTTTACATTATTGATCCATTATTCATTCACTCTCACACTCTCGTGGTGGTAAACTACATCTGTATCCACAGTTGCCCTGGGACAGACTGACAGAAACATGGCTGCCAATTTGCGCCTCCGACCACCACCAAACATTCATACACCAGTGTGGGCGGCACTGGAGGCAGGGAGGGTGAAGTGTCTTGCCCAAGGACACGACAGACTGACAAGGACAGAGCGGGATTCGAACCGCCAACCCTTCAGTTATTGGACGACCCGCTCTACCACCTGAGCCATGGAAGGTCTATATCTACGACTCAACCTATTTTGGGGCAAATAAAAATGGTCTCCCAGAGCGAAAAAGCCAGTTGTTTCTGCAGATGTCAACTCAGTGTTTATTTTGTGTATGAATAAACACTTTATGCAACTCCAGTACTGCTCCATCTCTGACTTTGACTTGACTCTGTGTGCATTTACTTGACGAAGCTCCACGAACGTCAAAGGGACCAAAGATGTCTCCCACCCGCGGCAGTAGATTTTACATGACAACTGTCCACATGTCGAAGTGTCCTTGAGCAAGACACTGAACTAGGGATGGGAATCGTTAAGAGTTTACCAATTCCATTATTGATATTGCTTATCGATCCGATTCCTTATCGATTCTCATTGGGTGAGGGAATAAAAGAGTACAAACGGGTGTGTTTGCATTAACTGTCTTTTATATTTCCATCTGTGCACAGAAATAGAACATATACAGTATGTACAAATAATAACAGATGATGCTGGCCCATTTCGGGGGGGGGGGGGGGGGGGCGCAGTGAAAGTGAAACTACAGACGCTTTACTAATTCCTCTATTGCCACATTTCTACTACATGGAGCCAGTTCGACTCGGCTCGGCTTGTCTCCCGTTGTTGTGCACCTCATTTCCTTTCCCTTCTTACCTTTGGAAACTTGTATTTGAGGAGTTACGACATTTGTTGCCCACACCGGAACCGGCCCGGCATTCACTCTGCCGCTACATTCACAAGCGCCGCTGAGTATCAAATATGTGACATTCCTGTAAATGATTCACATACTGTGGACAAATGTTTGAGGATATTGGAAGGATTCCACCCTTTTGAAGACATGGAAGCTTTGATAGTGTTCCAAGTAAGTGGACCTGGTGTCGTCTTTTTAGACCGTTTCTGCCTCAACCTCAAAGTTGGCTACGTTCTGACCAAAACAATGCAGCGTACGTGTGACGTCATCGCGCATGCACAACAAAGGCGGAATCGATAAGCAGAATCATTAAGCAGGCAGGCAAACAATTCCAAGGAATCGAGCTATTAGGAACCGGTTCTCAAAAAAGAACCGGTTCTCGATTCCCATCCCTACATTGAACCCTACATTGCTCCCAGTAGGGCCTGGCAGCTGCTTGCATGGCATCAGTCGCCCACTGGTGTATGAATGTGTGTGTGAATGGGTGAATAGGAGGCTATATAAGTGCAGTTACCAAACAAAAATGAAGGGAGAACAAAAAAGCAGCAGTAGAAGAAGGAAAAGCAAGTCTTCTATTATCCGTTCCATGTCTGTCATGGCTTCCTAAGTGCTGTATAATTGATTAAATTTTGACCAAATGTCTTCCAGACCTTCTCTTTTCAACACGCAGACCCCCCACCCATGCTCTCCCCCAGCAGAGGCCTTCCCTCTCTGGGCACAGTGACTCTCTCCAGCCCCTAGAAGTCTGAAAGGATTGAGGATGACAGCAAGATCCTCCTCGGGTTGGAGCGGCGGTGATGGAGTTGGTGTGTGTAGGTGTGTGTGTGTGTGTGTGTTTACAGCATGTGTGGATGTGTGCATGCTCGCAGCTATCACCGCCTCCATATTAAGTTCCATTATTCATGTGAGAAGAATAATAACACTCGCCAGGTCACACTTTGCCGCTTCGGATATTACTGTTAACTCTTTCGCACACACGTGGGAGCACGCACACACACACATGCCATACTACATGCCAAAATGCGTCTCCGTGGATACCGGCGAGTTTAATTGTACATGTGCTCACACGACACACGTGAATCAGAAAAATAGAACACATGTGCCCGTATTTTTCCCGCTCGGTTCATACACTCCACCCAGACCGAATTAACTTTTCTCCCGGGGTATCTCACCCTATACTTTTGTGTGTAACACTAGACACCAGATATTAGACGGATCCGCCCTCAGGCTGGTCCAGATATGAGCCAGGGTCCTCTCAGCCCTGAACCATTAACCTGGGAACAGGGGGAGCGGATCCGGGCCTGTTTGATTTCACGCGGCTTTCGTGTCAGATGGCATCACGGGAGGGCTGGGTTAGACTGAGATGACAAGGACGGTGGCAAAGGTGTCTCTGCGTGAAAGAAACAGCGGGGAACGAAGAGAATATGGGCGAAAATATACAGCGCGCATCTTCCTCTCTTTGTGTGTCTTTTATTAAAAGAAGAGTGAGCGCAGAAGAAGAAAGAAAAGACAGATGACCCTTGGCCGGGCTCCAGGGGAGAGATGAAAAAGAGAGGAGGAAAATTGAGGGAGAGGAAGAAAAGGATGGAGAAGGAAGACGGAGGTGGTACAATTTCTTTTCTGAAACCTGAGACCTTCAGTATTTCACTTCCCTTCAACCTGCCTGTCTTCCTCTTCTCCTACTTTCTTCCTCCACCCTCCGACCATCTCTCTCCCTCTGTCTTTTCTCTCCCTTGGGGGCTGTAACTGCATTTAATATTGTTCCATAAAGAGAGTAATAAATATCGACTGCTGGCTAGCTCATATTCCTCTTGTTTTTTAAGGCGTTTCTACTGTAGGGTGAAGCCAAAGTCATGCCGTAGGTATTACTATTACTGTACTGAAGAAGCAATCCAGTGTCCTGTGATATGTGTCACCTTTCCAACTATTAAGGCGTCCTTCATGCCATTTTAACTCACAGTTAAGCACCGCTTTCACGTCACAATAAATATAAAGGTTCAATTCATCCAAGCAGGTCTAAAAATAGAATAAATCTTCCAATCCTTGCAGTATATTTAAGCATTTTTATTAACCCTTTATGTAGCACTTTTAAGTCGCTTTTCCATTAACCTGTTTAACCCTGACCATATTTTCAGGGGAAAAACGCCTAACAGACATACCCAAAGTAAATGAAGAATTACTTCCCAATAATAAGGTTCATATGGATGTTCTTGGTGTCTGTGGACATTTACAGACCTCACAGAATCTATTCCCATTGTTTAAAATATTGTATCTATTACTATGCCTGAGTAAACTGTAACAAACTAAAAGAGAAATTAGAATTTTTTATCCTCGCCTGTTTTTTTTTTTTTTTTTTTCGACTGGATTGACGATGATATGCATAAATTAATTGTTCATGTCGGAGATTTTTAATAGCATATATTTCACCCCACAAAGATTAAAAATCATGTTTGAACATTAAAGTTTGCACTAAAATACACTTTTGATGTACTTTTATTAACATTAGGGTCTAAACTGTGAGCAAAAATTGAAAAAAAACATCCATTGTCCTGATTTATTATATTTTTATAGTAGATGAATATTAACATAATTTTTTAGGGGTTAAAGAGGTTAACCCTCAAATTGCTTGAATATAACTTGTGCATAAAAATGTAACTAATGGAAAAACAATTTTGCAAAAACTCATTTTTCTATTAAAAGTTTTTGTGCTGGCAAGAGGGGGTTTTTCAGGCGTAGCGCAATTGGTAAATCATGCAAAACTCCAATGGAAAGACTTTTTTCTGCAACTAGAGTCACATGAACAAAAAAAAAAAAAACGGATGTTGATAGACATAACAACAAGTGAAGAAGAAGAGTTTTAAAAGAAACATAGTGTGGTATGAGTGGACACACCAGGAAACCAAATCAATTTTTAATTTAGTACGAGATAGAGGGGTAATATATAATAATAATGAATAAATCTGTAAATCAACACCATATTTATGTTCGTCACCATGTTTATGGAATGACTTCTCGTGTCATCTCACGATAATAAATAAATAAATAAATCATCGCATTTGTGATTTTTGGAAAAAACGACATTACGCACTTCTGTTTTTTTGACATTTAGTAAATATCGGTAAGTTTTGCGCAGATGTCCAATGGAAAAGCCACTATAGAAATACCTTATACCACGTTTCCACTATGTGGAACCACTCAGCTCGACTCGGTATTCCTGGAGAGTGTTTCCATTACAAGATACTACCGACTTTACAGTATCTGGTTGTCATAGTGATGCAGCGCGTTACTTCCGTGTCGTCTGTTCAGAGAGTTGCTGATAAACTCACTCATTGCGTGTTGTCTCGTCTGAATTTTTACGTCAGCCACCAAATCTCCTCGACCGACCATGGTGTAGTTTTGGGCTGTTATCATGTAGATTAATGTACCGCTATATTTACTGTCCACTTCTGCATCTGTTTTTTGTAAAATGGCCGGTCACAGAGAAAACTGTCTGACCAATCAGTGGTCTGTAGTGTTTACACGTCATGTTTTAGTATCTGGTCCCCAGTCCTGGAACCTCGACGGAGGTGATACCAAAAAAGTAGTACAAGGTACCAGATTCCAGGTCCTTTCTCGTAATGGAAACGCAAAAAAGGTCAAGCTGAGTTGAGTCGAACCGATACCACGCAGTGGAAACGGGGCGTTAGTATGTTACTGCGGGACATAACAACACTTTATTACTTTTGTGAAATTATACAGGGGTTGGACAAAATAATGGAAACACCTTCACCTCAAGATGATAATGCCCCAATCCATACAGCTAGAATTGTTAAAGAATGGCATGAGGAACATTCTAATGAAGTTGAGCATCTCGTATGGCCGGCACAGTCCCCAGACCTCAACATTATTGAGCATTTATGGTCAGTTTTAGAGATTCAAGTAAGACGTCGATTTCCACCGCCATCGTCTCTAAAAGAGTTGGAGGGTATTCTAACTGAAGAATGGCTTAAAATTCCTTTGGAAACAATTCACAAGTTGTATGAATCAATACCTCGGAGAATTGAGGCTGTAATTGCCGCAAAAGGCGGACCTACACCATATTAAATTATATTTTGTTGATTTTTTAAGGTGTTTCCATTATTTTGTCCAACCCCTGTATATTGTCATGTAGAAAATCAGGGTCAATGAAGTTACCATTTTTGGTTCCGTGCCCATGTGTGGCCAAAAAAACAAAACAAAACAAAACAAAGAAAACACGTGTAAAATGAAAGGAACATGTATTTTAGAACATTAAATCAACATAAGTGCTGATCCAGACACATGATCCTTTGAACATCATTCCTCACATTAGTACCATTACTTCATGGTACCGAACAAAGCAGGTCCACTCACTGTTCATGCACAGGTGGACCTTACAGACCCTGGAGACCACTTTGGACCTGACAATGTTGACTCACTGTAACTGTCTTATAATGTATGCAGAAATGACCAAAAATAGTCTCAGGGTTAAAACAACTGTGTCCCGCGTACAAATGAAAAACCTGCAACACTAAGTTGATGCGTGCATTGATTTTTCCAGATTGCAGCCATTAATAGTGCAGACATGTATTTGTATACTAATGAATATGGATGTTTGTATTATCACATTGCAACAGAAAACAGTCTGACATTGCAAAGCAGCATCAGAATGGAAATAAGTCCAACTCAGTCTTTGTGTTTGTTATTGGAAACAGCATAGTGACTTGAAATAGAGGAGGTTTTTATTTACATCGAGGAAATTGAACTGAGTATAAATGTTGTGTTTTGGCACTGTCCACCAGTACAGCTCCATGCATTGAGTACTGGATCGTTCCCATTGTAACCACAGTTTTCATGTCTTGGCTACACCGCCGGTCGACTTGAGCAACTGTGACTGCCAACGCACTGGGGGGATATTTTATCCAACACACTGGCAGTACACAGCAGACAGTAGGCCTGCACTGCGGGACTATATAAGGAGGATTTCTGGGCTTTTTTTTATTAATTTTTCAGGGTTTTACAGCTTGAAGGAATTTTTCAGTGCCAGAATTTATCATAAGTTGGGTTCGAGACTAATGATAGCCTACAGTTACAACGTGTCTTTTTTTTTTTTTTCTTTTTTTTCTTTTTTTTTTACTTTTTCCGCCTTAGTCTCGTCTAAATTTCTTTTCTTTTTCCAATTGTGCAAATTCTTGTTTTATTCTTCTAGGTTTTGCATTCTGTCCAAACCATGTGACCATAGAAAATAATAAGTTACGAGTAATATATCGCTTCCTTTTGTGATGCATTACAGATAACCGGGCACAAATATTAGGTCATATTATGTTTTTATTAAACCTTATATATGGACGAGGAAGTCGCTTTCGTGTGTTAAAGAGGCTCCAGGGTGTGATTAAAGTTTTTTGGAAACTGTTTCATTTAAGTTGTGAAATGTATTGAGATAAAATGAATAAATGCATTCAATTCCTGTGTTTTGCCTCTTTAGGGATTTCTATTTTTCAGTATTACAGATAATATGATGGATCATGTGTGTATTATTGTCATATGTGTGGTTGTGATCAATGACTGCATTTTAACCCTTAGGTTCCCCTAGGACATTTTTGAGTATTTTTTTTCTCTTTTTTTTGGGGTTGCAGCTTTTGGCATGAAATTTGGCAGAAATGTTTCTTTTTAATTATATTTTTGAAACCCAGCATCTTTTACTCTTAGATGTGTTTTATTTTCCCATGATGCATTTTGCACCCTCTGGTCACACTCATGGAGAAAAAGGTCCATGCACAAAAAACTACTATAAAATCATTATACATCAATATTTTTTCTTGCTTTTTTTTTTTTATTTTAATAAATCTCTTTAACAACTTCCCCCCTGGTCAAAACTACCAAACATTCAACACTTTTCAGGGTTTTAGCACTTTAAATCTTTTTTAAAGATGCACCTAGTTGCACTGACTTTTAATACAAGTGTGTGATTTTTATTTGTTTTATCTTTTGGTTGTGTTTTAGATTCTATTTATTCTATTTAGTTGTTTTGGGTTTTTTTTTATTTTTTTTTTTATCAGTTTTAACCCATAAAAACCCAAACAGCCACTGATGACCAAAACCATCTACTGATATAACATGTTTAATAACTTCTGATCCACTAATCCTATCAATGCATGTAAATAATTGTTGTAAAATACAGTTTATCGTCTTTTCGTGGTCATCAGATATGACCCATTTGGACGTTCAGAGGCTCTGTAGTTACCATGGAAACACCATCATCTTCTACAACATTGCTTCACCAGTAAAACCCATGGAGTTGGATCAATGACAGTGGATGGATACACTGGGTTTATGTTCAGTTACTGATATATTTTGCTGAAAAAGTCACTTTTTCTTACATGTTGTCTGTTTTTGATATAATAACCCTCGACTTTAATTCCAGCTTTTTTGAACAACTACATGATCGGTGAATTAAATATAGGAAAATACCTGATGTTCACTGAAAGAACAGAAAATACAGAGGATTATGTCATAAAAAACTGTGATAAATCACTTAAGAAAAGTTAAATATGGAGAAAAAAGTACCACTGGGTCTTTCTGGGTTAATATATCTTGTATTTATTCCTATTTTACTACTTTTAGTATATGCTGCCTTTGTAGCTACAACTTTGTACAGCACTTTGGGCATTTTCTGTTGTTTTAAATGTCCTATATAAATGAATTTTACCTTGACCTTGAGCACCTCACAGAATGTAAAACCGAATTTTCTTGTACTGTACAATGGTATTTTGCAACGACAGTAAATCTTATTCTATTCTATTGATTTGTTCCCTGTTTACCATACATTGTAAACTTTTATTATAACAGAAAATACAGTGCAAAGACAATGTATACCCTTGAAATACATCATATACCGTCTTGAATTCAGGCCTGTTTACCTGGTTACATCATCCTTTAACAGAGGACACACACAGACACACACACACACACACATACACACAGAATACTCTCCCAGTAATATTTTGCCTCTCTCCTTCAGGTATTTGTAATTCTTCATCAGTCTTTTTATTCGGTGACCTTGCGTCGTCTTGTAACCCCCCGCACCATCCTCCCCCCCACCCCTCCTCCTCCTATCCTCCTATCCTCCTCTGCTCCACTCTGTATGATTTAATTAAGTGGGCGCTTTATGAATAAAAATATTGCCCCCCTCTATTGATCACGGTGGACACGAGGCTGACAGCCCAAAGCTTGGCTGGAACAGGACAAGACAAGACAGCCTCTCCTAACTCGCTCTATTAAACTGAGACTAAGTGTGTGTATGTGTGAGGGGGTTTATCAGTGTGTGTCCGTGGACAGGTGTGTGTGTGACATTGTGTAAGGTTGTGTGCAGACGTTAGTAGTATATGCATGTGTGTGTGTTTGGGAATGGTGGAGAAACAGCCATCGGGGAGCTGTAGCATCTAAATCAAACTAAGCGCTCTCAAAAGCTCTCATGGGCCCTTGCAAATCCTTGGTTGCAGACACACACTCGCACACCGACGCAGACACGCATGCATGCACAAATTCCTCAAACGCCTCCTCCGATACATACACTGCATCAGCATTATAAATGGACATTGTCTGCACTTTTGGTTTCTCTCCCTCTCCCCTGCTTTTTCCTTCCCCTCCTCTACCCATCGCTCTGCGTAAGGCTGTAAGTATCTATTATGTTTTGTCGATACTGTAATTAAATTGGACAGCTTAATGCAATTCTCTGTGATCCATAGGCCTTTATGGATATAAAAGCTTTTCTGGCTCCACGCCCGAAAGACGTCCAACAAATTTAGATGAGTTACTATCAGGGAAAAAAAAAAAAAAAAAAAAATCAGTTGGAGAGGTTAAGGCAGCCAGGGCGCACACATGGTCATTTGTTATTGGCTAATTTACTTTAATGTCCCAGACGCCATTTTGTTTTAATACATTTTCTTATTTGAATTGTCATCCACAGGACTAAGCGATATTACTACTTCTGCCTCTCTCTCTCTCTTTTTTTTTTTTTTTTCCCCCTTGTTAGTTCTTCCTTTTTCTTCCAGTGCTTTAGCTAAGCGATATTGCAGGCTCTTAGGGACATTTATGGAGCTAATAAAACTTCAGCAGCAAAGGATCAAGAGACGACATTAGAACGGACGCAGAGGGTCGAGATGGATGGAGGGAGGGGACGGTGGATTAACAGGCAGGCGAGAAAAGATAGAAACAGGCTACAGTGATAGAAAGGAAAGGATGGGCGGGAAGATAAACTAGAGACAGACGACTGAAGGAGTTTAATATTCTTAAATGAAAACACACATAAAGAGGAATCTTGAGTTATCACTTTCAATTTTAGAATGTAAAGTGCTTTGGGTGTCTAGAAAAGCGCTATATAAATCCAATCCATTATTATTATTATTATTATTATTATTAATATATAAAACTAATCTTAAATGTAACCGTAACTAAAGCTAATGACAGAAATGTCAGACTATCCAGGATAAAAAAGTGTAAAAATACAAAATAAATCTGCCAGTGACTAAAAGCATCTACTGATATGAGATATGATCCATTAATCCTATCAATACATGTAAATAATTGGTGTTAAATACAGTCTGTTGTCTTTTCATGGTCATCAGATATGACCCATTTGGACGTTCAGAGGCTAAGCAGTCACCGTGGAAACACCGTCATCTTCTACAACATTGATTCGCCAGTAAAACCCATGGAGTTGGATCAATGACAGTGGATGGACACACTGGGTTTATGTTCAGTTATTGATATATTCTGCTGAAAAAGGCCTTTTTTTTCTGCAGTTTTCTGTTTTGATAGAATAACCTGTAAATTTGTTCTGGGCTTTTGTGAACATCTACACGATCAGTAGATTAAATATAGAAAAACAGCTGATTTTCACTGAAAAAATACATACAATAAAATACCAAATTGTGAGAAATCACTCAGAAAAGGTTAGATGTCATTTGGACGTCTTAAAGGGTTAAACATTCTTTGCCTTATTTCTATCTTCATCAATAGCAGGGGAACAGCTAATTAAAGAGAAATTGTGTTTATTCAGCAATTTTTTGCAATATTCTGACAGAGGACACAGGTGTTTTCACAATTTCATAAGAACATTTACCCCTTATGTGTACAAATAAGAAAGAGGCTTGAAGATATATTTTCCTTGTATTGTACCTCAACTAATACATGTAAGAAAGTATCTATATGAGCTGCATTATAATGTTTCTTCTTTCTTATGCTATGCCAATGCCTATATTTAACCCTTTCATGCATGCTGGTCACTACAGTGGGCAGTTCTTCTCCAGCTGTTCTCTTGGGTTTTGTAGTTTTAGTTCCATATCAGCCAACACAGTGGACACTTGTGCATCATCCCATACACTGCAATTCACACCATTACTGTAACTTTGCTATTCTTGATAAACCAGATCTGGAGTAATATGTTTTAGTGTAAATCAGTTGTTATTTGTTAGACAAAAAGTTTTTTTTTTGCATATTATCTCCATGACATGAGTTATAACTAGCATTAGAATATGTTAAAATGTGAGAAAACATCCGATTAGCAGCATTAAAATGTTTTTTATTTCATTGTTTTCATATCACTTTCTGATATTGGGTTTTAAACACGTTTTTTACTTCAAAAATTAAATGCATAAACATTTTCATAATTCCATGAGGAAAAAAAACTCAGTCGCAACTTTTTTTTCGTGCCTAAGGAGGAATAAAAACACTCAATAAAAAAAATCTTGACTAAGGTTCTCATAATTTATGCATGAAAGGGTTAATTAGTTTTCTGTGATTTTGCTATGATTTTTTTTTTAAAAAAAGGGTCATATTTGCAAATATTATTTTGTTATTTTTATTATGTCACCACATATAATGTAGATAGATAGATAGATAGATAGATAGATAGATAGATAGATAGATAGATAGATAGATAGATAGATAGATAGATAGATAGATAGATAGATAGATAGATAGATAGATAGATAGATAGATAGATAGATAGATAGATAGATAGATAGTGTGACACCTGTGTTGTAGAAGATGACTGTTTCCACGGTAACTATGTAGCCTTTGAACGTCCAAATGGGTCATTTCTGATGACCATGAAAAGATGACAAACTGTATTTTACACCAATTATTTCCATGTATTAATAGGATTAGTGGATCAACATGTATTAAACTGTTTAGATCAGTAGATGGTTTCGTGCCTAAGGAGGAATAAAAACACTCAATAAAAAAAATCTTGACTAAGGTTCTCATAATTTATGCATGAAAGGGTTAATTAGTTTTCTGTGATTTTGCTACGATTTTTTTTTTTTTTAAAAAGGGTCATATTTGCAAATATTATTTTGTTATTTTTATTATGTCACCACATATAATGTAGATAGATAGATAGATAGATAGATAGATAGATAGATAGATAGATAGATAGATAGATAGATAGATAGATAGATAGATAGATAGATAGATAGATAGATAGATAGATACTTTATTTACCCCAAACAGAGGAATTACAGTGTAGCAGCAGCATGTCACATTCAATAACAATATAATACCACAGCAAACATGAGTAAGGAGAAATATAACACAAGAGCAAACATATAAACAAGTTAAAAAAAAAAAAAAAAAAAAAACAGATCTGGGTAGAATCTGGATAAATAAGTTCAACTAAACTAAATTCACAAAGAAGTAGAATATCACATCCAGTTTTTTTTTTTTTTTTATTGCTGACAGACCTGAACGTTGCATTGATTCCAGCAAAAATAAACACATTAAAATGAAATTCACTAGTCAGTAAGTCTGTTAAAAAGTAAAATTACTCACATTTAATCGAGTTTATGGATGCATAATCTGCATCTAGGTGGAACAAGTGTAATGGATCACAATACATCTGCTGTCCAATGATAAACTGATCATGGATCCTACCATGTGAAAGAAAGAATCCTTGGCAAAAAAAAAAAAAAAAAAAGAAAAGAAAAGTGGATTCGAAGCATTAAGGATGATGGAGGATTTAGACTGGAGATTCTCATTTCCAGAAAAGCCAAAGCTCCTTGACTAAATGGATTTGTTCTTTAGGGAATTTGTTAAACCGGCATAACGCTATTTGACAAGTCTTCAGTGCAGCAGACACTTGCCTAAACTTCTTACTTAATATGCTGTTCACAAGCTGAATCAAGTGTTAAAATCAATAACATAAGATTAAGAGATCTAGAATTCAAGAGGCGAGTGTAAAAATAGGCTGGAAAGGTTTGCAAAATTGTGAGTCAGGAGCATATATTTACTTGAGGCTGCGGAGCATTACTGTAGCTGGAGTAAATGCTCTTTCAGGGTAAAAGATTAAGCCCTTAATTGCATGTGGTAAATGACTGGGCAGCTCTTTAAAGTGGTTAAAAAAAACAAAAAAAGAAAAAAGCCTGGATGTAGGAACAGGACACTGGGGGGGAACAACGAGGATGAACCCAGCAACCTGTATTTGAGCCGTGTTACCGTCATGAAAGCAGAGATGGACATATTTTTGGAAGGAAAAGGAAGGAAAAAGAGGAAGACGAGGCACGAGGAGAGGAAGAGGGTGTATAGGAGGCGAGGTGAAGTAATGAGACTGGCGGGTGATGGGAGGAAATGGCAGGGAAGGATGAAAGATAGGGCGGCGGTGGGAGAGGAGAAAGGTGTGTGTGAACGTTAGCGGGGTGGGTGGGGGCGTAATGGAAGAAGAGAGGGAGAGGAAGAGGAGGGGGGGGGTGTGAAGAAAGAAGCTGACTGTGGAATTTTGCCTTTATAAGCATCTGGGGAGCACCTCAGCACCCATAAATAATACACCGCAAATTAGCAGATTGGACAGAAGAAGAGGACGGCTGGAATTATGTATGGACGTCACCGTGTGTGTGTGTGCATGTGTGTGTGTGTGTGTGTGTGTCACGTATGGCTGCACATGTGCATATTGCAGTGCACAGTCTGTTAATAAACAAGACTCCAAGTTTGCCTTTGTACAAGCTGCGTGAATGCATGTGGTGTATCCGTGCATGTAAGGGATCTTTGGGAGTTCTGCTCTGTCTCTCAGCAGGTCAGCGTTGTCAAGGTTACCGAAGGCCATTTTGCCGCTGGGCCAATTAACTTTTAGCACAGAAACAGCACAGAACAGCGCAGGTGTCTCAACGGCTCTGGGCTTCAAGACAGAAAAAAGAGAGAGACAGGAAGAAACAAGACGCATTTAGAGTGTTTTTTTTTTTTTTTTTTTCAGTTTTGTTTTATTTTTCTTCTGCTAGTACTGAGTGAAACAAATGAACATGAAGCGTATGTGTATGAGATAAAACTAAATAATGTGTGCAACAGAGGAATTTGTCGTGCTCGGTAAATAGCACTGTGGTGAAGAATATATCTGAGATTTAAAGGTGTCGGGGTTTCTGTGAGGTGATGACATAATGCGTTCCCATGTAAAGGTCGCAAAGAAAGTGTTTTTTCTTGACTTAGTTATGGCCAATTTCTCATTATGTAACTCGAGAAGGTGTGAAAACTGATCTGAAAATTGCTCGACACTAAATACGTGATTATTATGTTGTGCAGATTGTTGTTTTTTTTCAGGAACATGCAGGACTATACAATTAGTATGACAATGCTGCTTTAGGCACAAACACTTCACGACAAAGGAATAAAACCCTTTGACCTTTAGGTGTTTTCACTCCCTTTTCTTACAGACCTATCAGTGTGTCACCATCGCTATGTGTGTCAGCTCAGGAATGTAAATCTGGACAAAGAGGCAACTCAGAAATGACATGATTTGGCTCAAAAGGGATAAAAAGAAGGATTTTTTACTCAGTATTAATAGTCAGAATTAACAGGGTTCAATAATCCTCCTGCAGAGGGAAGTCACCAGTGGTGATTTCTCACAGACTGCAAGGGAAGGCCGGCTTCCCCTAAAATTACAAAAATTAAATGGTTAAATATGTTCGGTTGTGTTGATATTTTATTGACTACAAATGTGTTAGAACACGTTCATCTCACAGACGAGTTCGTTCAGAATCAGCTTTATCACAAACCAACAGACTCCATGTTGTTCACTTCTCCTCCATTCCCGTGTCTCTGTTTTCTCCTCCATCTCTGCTCAGTGCATTTGTCCGTAGACTGTGTCCGTCTCTGGGCTTCAATGGGACTGAGTGGAACAGTTTTTTTCATTGCCTCAAAACTGGACGGTAATTGGATAAATGCCACGATGTTGTCCCGCCCCCGGACGCTCGGCGTCTCTGGGGGTGAATGGAGCTGTGGGCGGAGCTCTGCCGGGCTGGACGCCAGAATCCCACGTGCTGATTGGAGGATCAGTTGAAAGGCTGAATCTTCTTTGATTGACAGCTGTTTTCAGATCTCCTCCTTCACTGACACAGTTCAGTTTAATACCGTCGCACATTCTGCTGTGAAATCAGAGAGAAACCACTACGAAATTACTCGTTCCTTTCTTGCACTGTAAATAAAACACACTCATTGTACTTCCTTGTTTCAATTTAACATAATTTCAGCGTTTTCTTGTTTCAGTTCCATATTTTAATCATTTCTTGTTCGAGTTTAATATTGTTTCTTAGATACGAGGGCTGTTCAATAAGTTCATGGCCTCACCCAGAAATACTGGTTGTTATAATACAGGATGTTACATTCTTTCGTGATGGGATAGTGATGCTTGAACATCGATGGACCAAGTGCATTGCTGTAAATGGAGATTATGTTGAAAAATAAAATATAAATTATCAGTCTGTGTTGCTCTGTTCTGGGTGAGGCCATGAACTTATTGAACAGCCCTCGTAGTTAAATCAATCATACTGTCGGCTAGGTCGCAGTGAAAGGAGCATCTGTAGTTTAAAAAGGCTGAAGTCTGACACCCACAACACAATGGGCCAAGGCAATCTAAGCAGAGAGGACACTGGTCCAGTCCCTGGAAAAGACACCTACTGGTACGATAAGATCACTGAGCATTTTCTTAAAAAGGAATAGAAGGCCGAATGTATGTTTAAATAACTTGACAATTTTTTTTTTGATGTAAGCCGACAATGAGCTTCCCCTGTCTGAAAGACGAGCAGCCGCCACTGGAAGTCACATACCTGGAAACACTTAGTTCTACCAAAACCACCAACAAATCTTGAAAGTCGAAATACTATAAGTTACCCCTTTAAATGATCCATTGTACTAAAAGTTCTGTTTTGCATGACTTGAATATATATTTGGGAGATTTCAACTCACTTTAAGTTCTCTAAAGTATTTAATGTATCACGTCTGTGTTCTGTTTTTCAACAATAATAACTGACTTGATTAGTCGAATGCTAAAGTTAGTAAATCCAAGTAAAGTTGGGTCAAATTTGCTTAAGGTCCAAATGCAGTTTCAGAGACGCTGAATCATTTGTGCACAAACTGCAGATGCACTTCGGTAAAAAGAAATAAGGTTAAAGAGAACCCTTGGGAAGTATAATTACATCATACACTGGCAAATGCAGCAGAAGAACTACAGGGTCTACTAGTTGCAGTTAAACCTGAGTAAATTGTGTTCTTCATCCACAGCCACAGCATCTGTTTAACCCATGAAGACCCAGAGCTGCTTTTATGTCAGTTCCCAAATGAAATGTTGTCTACATCTAACCTTTCTTCAGTTATTCATAATATCATCCTCTGTATTTTGTATTGTATCAGTGTAAGTCTTGAATTTTTCTATATTTAATTTACTGATCATGAAGATTTTCATAAAAGCTCAGGTTAAAGTTGAGGGTCTTCACATCAAAAACAGAGAAAACTGCAGAAAAAGTGAGTTTTTCCAGTAAAATATATCATTAAATGAACACAAACCAAGCATTTCCATCAACTCCATGGGTTTTCCTGGTGAATCAATGTTGTAGAAGATGATGGTGTTTCCATGGTAACTACGAAGCCTCTCAGCGTCCAAATGGGTCATATCTGATGACCATGAAAAGATGAATAACTGTATTTTACACTAATTATTGGCATGTATCGATAGGATTAATGGCTCAATAGTGATTAAACATTTTAGATTGATAGATATTTGTGGTCTTTGGTGAGTGTTGAAGTCTTTTAGGGTTAAAATCTATGCCTGTAGAGTCAAAGTAGAGAATCAAAGACTCTTATACGCCAAAATAGATAATCTATTCTGGATATAACATAAAATTATTATTATTTTTTTTTTTTAATGTCTGTTTTCAGTGCAGTTTTGTGACTTAAGCTCTGATACGTCAATTAAAATGAGAAAAATGTCCACAAGATGATAAAAAATGAACCAGATTTTTTGTTCCAACACCAAAAACAGGTCAATGTGTGTGTGTTTTGTTTGTTTGTTTTTTTGTGTGTATGTTTCTGAATACACTCATGTTATTGTGGTGTGATAGGATTAGTGGATCAACAGGTATTAAACATTCTAGATCAGGGGCCACATGAAGCCAAATTTGATCTGAAGTGGGCCCGACCAGTGAAATAATAACAGAACAATATATAAATAATATCAACTCCAAGTTTTCCTCTGTTTTAGAGTGAAAATGTTCACATCTACCAACTATCCTTTAAAACAATGTAAATAACATGAACAAACTGAAACTTCTTAAGAAAAGTAAGTGTAATTTTAACAACATTCTGTCTCAGTTTATCATTTAAACATGTAAATTACAACTTCCAGATCACAGCAGATGTACAAATACACAAAACATTTAATAACAGGCAGAATATTGGTAAACTTGCACTTCAAATGTTCATATTTGTTCAGGTTATTTCACGTTTTTTAGTCTAAATACAGTCAAATGACATGAAAATGTTTACATTTATTGGAGTTATGAGTATTTATAGGTTATTTTTATGATAGTATTTTACTGATCCGACCCACTGAAGATTAAATTGGTCTGTATGTGGAACCTGAACTAAAATGATTAATATTTTCAGTGTAATTTTTGCATTTCACAAATTCATCCCAGGGGCCGGACTGGACCCTTTGGCGGGTCGGATTTGGCCCTCGGGCCGCTTGTTTGAGACCTCTGTTCTAGATCACAGGTGTCAAACATGCGGCCCGGGGGCCAAATCCGGCCCGTCAAAGGGTCCAGTCCGGCCCCTGGGATGAATTCGTGAAATGCAAAAATTACACTAAGATATTAACAATCCTTTTAGTTCAGGTTCCACATTCAGACTAATTCAGTCTCAAGTGGGCAGGACCAGTAAAATACTATCATAATAACATAGAAATAATGACAACCCCAAATTTTTCTCTTTGTAAATGTAAATATTTTTATGTATTTAGAGTAAAACAAAGTATAATTTCACTAAAAATATGAATAATCTGAACAAATATGAACATTTTGAAACATCTGAAGTGCAGATTTACCAATATTCTGCCTGTTATTAAATGTTTTATGTATTTGCAGATCCACTGTGATATGTAAGTTATAATGTACGTATGTAAATGATAAACTGAGGCAGAATATTGTTAAAATTACACTTCTTTTTTCAGTTCGTTCATGTTATTCACATCTTTTGAAAGGACAGTTTGTAAACCTTTTCATCATGTAAATTTACTTTTTTTCACTCTAAAACATAGAGAAAAGTTTGACGTTGACATTATTTCTATATTATTATGTTATTATCTTACCGGTCTGGCCCACTTCACATCAAATTTAGCTGAATGTGGCCCCTGAACTAACATGAGTTTGACACCCCTGTTCTAGATCAATAGATGGTTTTGGTCGATAATAGATGTTTGGGTCTTTATGGGTTAAAGAGAAGTCGACAATTACAGAAACTGGACACTTTTGAGTCATTTTCAGCGAGAAAAGTGACCTAAAGTTCAAATATCTGGAACATTCTTTTGTGCTGTTTTCATCGCTCAGTCGCGAAGAAAATGCACAGAAAGAAAAGTAGGCTTTCACAATGGTTGTATGTGTCTGAATATACTCGGTGAAATAAAGTGCTTGTGATGGCTAACAGAGCAGACTGTCATCCTCCCTTCCCATGCAGCGGTAGGCTAATTCCTCTGACAGACTGTGTTCTACAATCGCTACTGGCTGCTGTCTTCTTAGCCTGAGGGTCTGTCTGCTTGAGTGAGTGTGAGAGAGAGGGAAAGAGAGAGGGATACATAGATGCAGGGAGAAAGGGAAGTCAGGAGGATGCAGACGGAGAAAGAATAAAAGAGACGACCGGGGAGAAAACGAGGGGTTTTGTGTGTCCGTTTGTGTGTATGTGAGTGCGTGTGTGTGGTTGCTATGTTGTCTCTAGGCCCTAATCTGTTTAGTAAGCCCCATGATCCAGTTAGAAACAGTGAGTGGCTAATGTCAGGGCTAACTGGAAGAGAGGGATCAGCACCAGTGTGTGTGTGTGTGCGAGTGTGTGTGTTTATAAATGTTTGTGTGCATGCATTCGACTGAAACCCTAAACTTGTTAAGAGCGTTGGTGTCTGCCTACACAAAATCATGAGTGTTTCTAAATAAATGTTATTATACCTGCAACCATCCAGCTCTCTGAATGCGTGCACACATTTTCCTTTTTTTTTTTTTTTTTTTTTTCTGTGTTTTATGTGTGTGTGCGTCGCAGGGTGTGTCTGAGAAGCAGCAGTGCCCATTAAGGCTGAGAGATTAGATTGAGTGGATCCAGATTCTGCGCTATTGTTCCTCTCCAGCAGGCTTTCTCTGCGGTTTGACGAAAACAGAACAGGTGCAGGAAATGGATTCCTGGTTAATTTGCCCGGTCAAATCAGGGATAAGACAAGAAAAGGTAGGGGCGTAACATCTGGAGGCCATTGGGAAGTGACAATGTATACGAGACATTTGCATTTATGAGAAACGCAACGGTAAGAACACGGCAATAGAAGCTCAGTTTATCTGCATTTTACATACAGCAAGACGAGAGAAATGTGCAGGAGAGGTTAGAAGACAAAAGGTAAGAGCTGCACATACAAGTTCTTTAACCTGTTTAACCCTGACCATATTTTCAGGGGAAAAACACCTAAAAAGACATACCCAAAGTAAATGAAGAATTACTTCTAATACTTATAATAACACTGGTCAACAACAAATTTATTGTTTCAGTTTTTTGAGCTAATTTAGGATCATTTTGGTGTGCTGAATCCAAAAATCACATTAATTTTGCTCAGTCAGGTCAACTTTCTGAACTATGCTACATATTGGCTTTTTAACATTTTTGCTTACATTTATGGGCATTTTCACATCATATGATACAAAATTCTTTCATATTTCTTGCAATAAATGAGTTCTGAAGATTTTACTTTTGCAGTGTTTTTTTTTAATATTACAGGTGAATGAAATGGCTTCGACTAGAAGATCTTGCAAAAATAAGCCTGACGTATTCTGCTCCATCTGCGGTGAATACACCATTGTACCGAACAGGAATCAAGTCACAAGTTTCATAAAGTGTGCTTGCCAATCTTATTTTTGTATTAATTATTATATTTTGTGAGAAGATCAAATTTTTCCAAATCAAATTAGCAAAAAAAACCTGAGCTGATTGAGAAAAACAGATGTCATTTTTGGATTTAGCGGTGCAAAATGGTCCTAATTCAGTTGAAAAAACCTAGACAACTTGCAAAAAACATTTTTTTGTAACCCAGTGTAATAAGGTTCATATGGATGTTCTTGGTGTCTATGGACATTTAGAGACCCCACAGAATCTATTCCCATTGTCTAAAATATTGTATTTATTACTATGTCTGAGTAAACTGTAACAAACTAAAAGAGAAATTAGAATTTTTTATCCTCGCCTGTTTTTTATCGGCTGGATTGACAATGATATGCATAAATTAATTGTTCGTGTCGGAGATTTTTAATAGCGTATATTTCACCCCACAAAGATTAAAAATCATGTTTGAACATTAAAGTTTGCACTAAAATACACTTTTGATGTACTTTTATTACCATTAGGGTCTAAACTTTGAGCAAAAGTTGAAAAAAAACATCCATTGTCTGGATTTATTATATTTTTTATAGTAGATGAATATTAATATCATTTTTTCGGTTTAACCCTTTAACACATGCAGACATTTCCTAAATAACTATTAGTTTGTAGAAAGAATGAAGATTAGACAACACCAGGATTCATCAGGATCAGACTGTTAAAGGGTCTCATTTTACACATGGACTGACCGCCACAAAGTCCAGACCTGAACCACAGTAACGGCCTTTGGGGATGTGATGGAGAGGACTTCATACAGTGGTTCAATTCTCCATCAATTAATCCAACTGTGGATGGAAATAAATGGGACATCTATTGTAACACTGCATAAGCGTTGTGATGCATAACTGAATGTAAAAGCTAAAGGTGATCCAATGGAGTATTGACTTTTTTATTTATTTTAATTTATTTGTCTCAAACTTTGAAGTAAAAATTAAAAGAACTAAACAAAAAAAAAGCCAATAAAAGCAAGAAGTCAGTTACATATGCACCCATCAATGGTCATTAATCACAGAAAAAGTAACAAAATATAAAATTGGGTTACAAAAAAATGTTTTTGCCAGTTGTCTAGGTTTTTTCAACTGAATTACGACCATTTTGCACCGCTAAATCCAAAAATGACATCTGTTTTTCTCAATCAGGTCAGGTTTTTTTGCTAATTTGATTTTGAAAAATTTGATCTTCTCACAAAATACAATAATTAATACCAAAATAAGATTGGTAAGCACACTTTATGAAACTTGTGACTTGATTCCTGTTAGGTACAATGGTGTATTCACCGCAGATGGAGCAGAATACGTCAGGCTTATTTTTGCAAGATCTTAAGCCATTTCATTCACCTGTAATATTAAAAAAAACCATTAATCATAAATTGGCAAAAGTAAAATCTTCAGAACTTGTTTATTGCAAGAAATATGAAAGAATTTTGTATCATATGATGTGAAAATGCCCATAAATGTAAGCAAAAATGTTAAAAAGCCAATATGTAGCATAGTTCAGAAAGTTGACCTGATTGAGCAAAATTAATGATTTTTGGATTCAGCACACCAAAATTATCCTAAATCAGCTCAAAAAACTGAAACAATACATTTATTGTTGACCAGTGTAATAAATGTAACTAGTGTACATATGAATCAACTCCTAAACACAGTTTGAGAAAGGCTTATTTAGTCCTGCCCCTTCCTTACTTTCTGAGTCAGATTCATAACCAAATATATTTCCTTCATTGGCTATTTATCACATTAAATAACAATGAATAACTACTCGTAGCACCTTTGTATTGGTTGTATCACCATTGCGCAACCATTCTGCCAGAAATAAACGATAAACAAATAGAGACTAAACTATACAGGGTATAATATGTAAACCCCAAACTACATATAAACCCTTTAAACAATATCTCCCATTACATACACCAGAATGGCCAGCATGTATAGATTATATAGACAAAAGTATTGAAATCAGGTGTTTCATAGCTAACAAGGGGCTGGGCTACAAAACCATCATCACAAATGTCATAATATAATTTACTATCTAGATTTCACTCTAGATCTCAGCTCTAGAGTTCAGACAATATTTGTAAAGTTCTGACCCTAAACAATCACTTGAAACCATAAGTAACAGTTGGGTTTCTTCAAAAGTTATCCATCAAACTTCAAAGAAATCATGATTTGACATTTATCATCGTAGTTACGTCAACATTTTTATCATGACTGTAGCGGTTGTCTTTCGTGCACCAAGTACCCCCCCAGTACCACTACTATTAAACAGTTTTCATGGCAATAAGTGTGACATCTTCCTAGGCAGTAACTCCGTTCAATACAGAACTTTACATAAAAAAGCAAAAAACAAAGTTGCAAGGTTCACTCTTGGCTCAACTAGGCGTATGCGTCAAAAAACTGTCTTGTTCCTTAGGCTGGTTAACCTGGTCTAAGGGCTAAGTGGCTGTGATGTCATTAACAACGTGATTAAAACATTTTTAAACCACTGTAAGCAATATCAATATGGTTTTATGGTTTTTAAAGTATTTAATGTTTTAAGATGTTTTTTTGTTGTCTTTTTTTAACCCTTTCATGCACGAATTATGAGAACCTTTATCCAAATTTTTTCCTGAGTGTTTTTATTCCTCTTTAGGCATGAAAAAAAACAATGCGATTGAAAATTTTCTTCTGAAAAAGAAATAAAATAATAATAATAATACCAAAAATTTAAAAAATACATAAAAAAAAAAAATAATAATGAAAAAAATAAATTCTTATGAACCTATTTTTCGTGAAGTTGCAAAAATGTCCACTCAGCTGGACACCACACGTTTAATTTTTGACGCACAGAAACATGTATTTACTGATAAATTGTGTGAAACTATGGAGAGGGCTTGTGATTCTGGGGGTTTAAGCTCAGGAGAGATCTACATAATGTTACCAATTCATGTCAGAAAAGATATGTAGTGTCTTAAAACTTTGAAAAAGATATGTGTAAAAAAAAAAAAAAAAAAAAAGAGCAACAAAATCCATGAATATACAAGAGAACAGCTGTAGAATAGCTGTCCACTGTAGTGACCACTATGCATGAAAGGGTTAAATTACAGATAATGCAATTTAAGTGGTGGATGTTCCAAAGTATGTAAATATGTTAAAGACTGTTGAATTTTCTAAAACATCCAAAGCCCTCAGAGAAAGAAACTGACTTTCTCTCTCATGTTCAAAAGCCTGCACATCCTTTTTTCCTTCTCTGTAAAACTACATCCACATTTTGTTTCACTTTATAGATCTCCTATACAGTACAAGCATATTTACTCCACTTTCAGAGAACAGCTATTTTATTCTGACCAATATGCATCAAACGCTCATAAGCTTCTTTATTGTTTTACTGTAATATTTTATATACAGTACATCCAGCTCGGCATGCAGATGAATGTCGTGAATGTGCTTGAAGCTGTCATTGTATGATTAAAATGGACACGGTGATCAGCAGTTTTGTCACAGAGGGTAAAGTACATCTAACTCACCCGCCGCCGTAATAAACGATAAGACGCTGACACAACAGGAATGATGAACATTGAGAACAAGCGCTCGCTCACATGCATATATGCATAAATATAACCCTGTCTTTGTTTTTTTGTTTTTTTTTGCCTCCGTCTCCATCCGTCACTTCTCACCTCATTCACATCTACATCTGTTTTTCTTTTTCCACTTCTCCAACCACCCCCAAGCAGTTTCTCTACCTGACAAAAAAACGAAAATAACCTGCCGTTCAGAAATTGCATTATGCCATCCCTTCATTCCACATCATTCCTGAGAATTCTGCTCCAAAATGCCTTGTATAACAGCATGCGAGCGAACGCAGTCTGCCTCAAACATTGTGATATGAAAATCATTCATGCCCTGGGGAATATATGGAGAGGAATAAAGGATGGATGCGGACAGACAGAAATTGAACCAAATTCACCCCTCCCACCCAATCACGCTGCATCACAAATCACCGGCTCTGCTGCTAATTCAGAGGTGTTACGGTGTGCAGTGCAGGCAGCCTTGGCATATGGCATATGCTGTGTATGTGTGAGCATGTGTGCATGTGTAAAGGTGTGTGTTTGGATATTATACATGGGAAATAGAAATGAGAGAGAGAGAGGGAGAGAGAGAGAGAAAGAAGTGAAAGATGATTTAGGAGTAATGAGAGCCGGTAAAATCATGGTGCCCAGCGGCATTATGGGACTAAATCTAATCTGCTAATGGAGAGGGGAGTGTGGGCGGGACGGGGGTGATGGAGGGAAAAGGAAGGGGAGGAGAAGGAGGGAAAAAAGATGAGGAAGGGAAAGGACAGCGAAGGCCGGGATGAAGGTAGAGGACGGAGGGATGGATGGACGGTGAGGAGCATGGAGAAGAGCGGATGTGGAAGTGGAAAAAAGAATTAGAAAAGGGGACGAAAGAGTAGCATAGGGTGTTTACAGGGTGTTATTTTATGAAAATTATACATTTTTTTGATAATTTTTAGTCTTTATTATTACAATCATTAAAAAATAAATCAGTGACGACATGTATCCAAACCAAATTTAGTGGAAAAAACACAATTTTAATTGAAAAGTGTATTTCCATTTTCCTGGAGAGAAAAAAGATGAGGAAGGGAAAGGACAGTGAAGGCCGGGATAAAGGTAGAGGACATAGGGATGGACGGTGAGGAATATCAAGACGAACGGACAAGAAAGTGGAAAAAAGAAGAAAAAAACGGAAGAAAAGGAGACTAAACAGTAGCATAGGGTGTTTATAGGGTGTTATTTTATGAAAACTATGCATTCTTGGATAATTTTTAGTCTTTATTATTATAGTCATTAAAAAATAAATCAGTCATGACATGTATCCAAACCGAATTTTGTGGAAAATACACAACTTAATTGAAAAGTGTATTTCCATTTTCCAGGAGGGGAAAAAAATTAGGAAAGGAAAGAATAGTGAAGGCCAGGATGAAGGTAGAGGACGGAGGGATGGATGGATGGTGAGGAATATTAAGAAGAACAGATAAGAAAGTGGGGGAAAAAAAAGATATAGAGTGTTTATAGGGTGTTCTTTTATGAAAACTATGCATTTTTTTGATAATTTTTAGTCTTTATTATTACTACAGTCATTAAAAAAATAAATCAGTGACGACATGTATCCAATCCAAATTTAGTGGAAAATACACAACTTAATTAAAAAGTGTATTTCCATTTTCCAGGAGGAGAAAAAAGATGAGGAAGGGAAAGGACAGTGAAGGCCGGGATGAAGGTAGAGGATGGAGGGATGGATGGACGGTGAGGAATATCAAGAAGAACGGACGAGAAAGTGGAAAAAAAAAAGAAAAAAACAGAAGAAAAGGGGACAAAACAGTAGTAAAGGGATACAAAAAAGAGTTTATAGGATGTTCTTTTATGAAAACTAGGCATTTTGTGGATAATTTTTAGTCTTTGTTATTACAGTCATTAAAAAAATAAATCAGTGACGACATGTATCCAAACTAAATTTAGTGGAAAATACACAACTTAATTTAAAAGTGTATTTCCATTTTCTCTCCGGAGCAAAAGAATCTCAGAGTTTTTGTGTTTCTTCGGTTGCTTAGTGTCCAGAAAAAGTCTCACTGTGTAATAGTTGGGAAAACCCTGTAAAACTGACTAAAAAAAGATTAAGATGGAAAAAGGTCAATGGAGGCATATGTGAAGAAAAGATTAGGAGAAGAAGAGGAAGAAGAAGTTTAGGAGGAGGAGGAGGGGGGAGGAAAGAGAGTAGGAAGAGGAGGAGGACGGGTGGTCATGGTGGTGGAGGAAGAGGAAGACAAAGAACAATGAGTAGAAGAAAGAAATGCAAAAAGAGGAGGAAGAACAAGAAGATGAAGAGGAGGAGGAGGTGGTGGTGGAGGGAGAGGAGGAAGGATGAAGAAGTAGGAGAAGTGGGAGAGGAGGAAAAGGAGGAGGAAAAATAAGAGAAAGAGAGAAGAGCAGAAGAAGAAGTGGGAAAGGAGGAGGAAAAGAAGAAGAAGAGGAGGAAGAGGAAGAGGAAGAAGAAGGCAAAGAACAATGAGAAGAAGAAAGAAATGCAAAAACGAAATAGAGGAGGAAGAACAAGAAGATGAAGAGGAGGAGGAGGTGGTGGTGGAGGGAGAGGAGGAAGGATGAAGAAATAGAAGAAGTGGGAAAGGAGGAGGAAAAAGAAGAAGAACAAGAAGAAGAAGAGGTTGGGGTGGAAGAATAAGAGGAAAGATGAGGATGTAGGAGGAGGAGGAGGAAAGGGGTGAGGAAGAAGAGGAAGAGAAAGAAGAAGGGGAAGAAAGATGAGTAAGAGAAGTAGAAGTGGGGGAGGAGGAGGAGGAAGGAGGTGAGGAAGACAAGAGGAAGAAGAGCAAGATGAAGGTGGTTAGGAGAAGAAGAGGAGAAAGAAGTGGAAGAGGAGGAGGATAGAAGAAGAAAAAAAAGAAGAAGAAAAGGAGATATTAACGCTAAGGAGAGGAAAATGGAAAACTGACGTAAATAAAACTGAATGAAAAATAGAGGGAACAGAAAAAGGAGGTGAAGGACACGATGGGAGGATGGGAGGTGGGTTTGTTGGAGAAATCACCCGGGGTGGAGGCATCAGGAGGGCAGGACCCTGGAGAACACAATCAGCACATATTGCTATCACATGGTGTGCAAAACGCTCTGCCATTCACACACACACACACACACACACACACACACACACACACACACACTCTTACAGATGAGCAGCATTTACACAAACTCCACACATGACGTATGTACACAACAAATCCCACTGTGTTCCATTCACACACACACAGACACAGACACACACACACACACACACACAGACACACACACACACACACACACACACCCAGCAGAAGGCAGCCATTGGGAGGTAATTGGCCCAGACTGTTAATGTTTTCCAGGATAAAACTACATCAGTCTTTACAAGGTCGGGCTAATTTCACAAGTTTATGTCTTTACCTCAGCAAAATGGTTGACAACCACAGTACGAGCGCTGCACACACTCAACAGCAGACGCTCTGGAGGACGGTGTTCCTCAACTTATTTATTAATTTTAACTCTGGGTGAGATGTTCAGGACTGAGGGCCACCCTAGTAGATCATGTTTTAGAAGAATGTCATCCTCCAATTGGGTTCTTCTCCTCCACCTTCAGAACAATGGGCCTCATTCAACAACATTTGTAATGTAAGAGGTTTGTTTTTTTTTTTTGTTTTTTTAGTATAACCTACTTCTGCAGACATACACCAGTGTTTTCTTACTTGGATTGTGTTCTTACAGGAACAGGAGTCAAAGCAAAGTGAAGAGAACTCCCAAAATCTGACATGTTTGCAGAAAAATAACAGGTTATTGCATTTTCTTCAATTTGATTATTATATTTATTTGCTTTTATGACGTTTTTTTGGCAGTTATCTTCATTATTTTACAAAGCATTATGGTCTTTTAACCCCTAAAAACAAAGTGCTACTTTGTGGACATTCCCTTTAACATTTCTTAAGTGATTTATCACCATTTGTTGTAATATTATTCTCTGTGTTTTGTTTTGTTTTTTTCAGTAAAAATCTGTCTTTTATTTATATTTAATTCTCTGATCATATAGATGTTCAATAACCCTTTCATGCATGAATTATGAGAACCTTAATCAAAAATTTTTCTGGAGTGTTTTTATTCCTCTTTAGGCATGAAAAAAACAATGTGATTGAAAATTTTCTTCTGAAAAATAAATAAATAAATAAAAATTATTTAAAAAATTAAAAAAAAAAAAAATACACACAAAAAATAATAATGAAAAAAAAAAAATCTTATGAACCTATTTTTCATGAAGTTGCAAAAATGTCCACTCAGCTGGACACCACAGGTTTAATTTTTGACACACTTAAAACATGTATTTACTGATAAACTGTGTGAAAACTATGGGGAGGGTTTGTGATTCTGGGGGTTTCTGCTCAGGAGAGATTTACATAATGTTACCAATTCATGTCAGAAAAGATATGTAGTGTCTTAAAACTTTAATAAAGATATGTGTAAAAAAAAAAAAAAAAAAAAAAAAAAAAAAACAATGAAAAGAACAACAAAACCCATGAATATACAAGAGAACAGCTGTAGAAGAGCTGTCCACTGGAGTGACCACTGTGCATGAAAGGGTTAAAGCTCAGATTAAAGTTGAGGGTTATTATTATCAAAAACACAGAAAACTGAAGAATATGTGACTTTTTCAGTAAAATCTCTCATTAACTGAACATAAAAACTAGTGTGTCCATCCACTGTCACTGATCCAACTCCATGGGTTTAATTGGTGAATCAATGTTGTAGAAGATGACAGTGTTTCCACGGTAACTACGGAGCCTCTGAACGTCCAAATGGGTCATATCTGATGACCATGAAAAGATGACAAACTGTATTTCACACCAATTATTCACATGTATTGATAGGATTAGTGGTTCTAAAGTTATTAAACATTTTACATCAGCAGATGGTTTTGGTTGCCAGTGGATGTTTGTAAACTATCATTTACACATGTGCATTATAACGTACAGATCACAGTGGATCTACAAACACACAAAACATTTAGTAACAGGCAGAATATTGTTACATTTACATTCATATTTGTTCATGTTATTCATGTTTTTTTTGTGAAAGGACAGTTGGTAAATGTAAGTATTTTCATTTAATCTTACTTTTTTCCACTAAAACAAAGACAGGTTATGATTATAATATTTAAGGGAATGATATTTTCCTATTTTAAATGGAATTCGTCATTTTCAAACATTTCCCTGTGCTCTACATAAACTGTAAATGCTCTGCTTGGGTCTGAATTCTTCGTTCATTCAACTCCATAGGTCCATCTTCAACCCTATTTCTGACTGATGACACCAGAAAGGTGGTTTGGAGCGCTGGCCCTTTAAATGCAAATGAGCCACTTCAGGCCCCGCCCCCTCCAGGTTGTTGGCTGTGCTGCTCTGTCCCATTCAGCCAACAACTGAACATTTTAGGTAATCGGCTCGAAGTTTGGACATATTTTCAGCTATTACTACAACCGCTGCTGCTGATAACACTGGGTTCCAAAAAAATGTTTTTTGCAAGTTGTCTAGGTTTTTTCAACTGAATTAGGACCATTTTGCACCGCTAAATCCAAAAATGACATCTGTTTTTCTCAATCAGGTCAGGGTTTTTTTGCTAATTTGATTTTGAAAAATTTGATCTTCTCACAAAATTGATGACATTTTTGTGACTTTATCAGTTGATTTTTATATACAGGGTGGGGAAGCAAAATTTACAATGAACATTTAGTTGTTTTTTCTCAGCAGACACTACGTCAATTGTTTTGAAACCAAACATATATTGATGTCATAATCATACCTAACACTATTATCCATACCTTTTCAGAAACTTTTGCCCATATGAGTAATCAGGAAAGCAAACGTCAAAGAGTGTGTGATTTGCTGAATGCACTCGTCACACCAAAGGAGATTTCAAAAATAGTTGGAGTGTCCATAAAGACTGTTTATAATGGAAAGAAGAGAATGACTATGAGCAAAACTATTACCAGAAAGTCTGGAAGATACTATTAAAGAAGAATGGGAGAAGTTGTCACCCCAATATTTGAGGAACACTTGCGCAAGTTTCAGGAAGCGTGTGAAGGCAGTTATTGAGAAAGAAGGAGGACACATAGAATAAAAACATTTTCTATTATGTACATTTTCTTGTGGCAAATAAATTCTCATGACTTTCAATAAACTAATTGGTCATACACTGTCTTTCAATCCCTGCCTCAAAATATTGTAAATTTTGCTTCCCCACCCTGTAGTTCTCACCCAAAATAGGTTTTAAGAGAAAAAAAATCATTTTCTAACAGGACTCCTGTTAGGTACAATGGTGTATTCACCGCAGATGTAGCAGAATACGTCAGGTTTATTTTTGCAAGATCTTCTAGTCGAAGCCATTTCATTCACCTGTAATATTAAAAAAAACATTTATCATAAATTAACAAAAGTAAAATCTTCAGAACTCGTTTATTGCAAGAAATATGAAAGAATTTTGTATCATATGATGTGAAAATGCCCATAAATGTAAGCAAAAATGTTAAAAAGCCAATTTGTAGCATAGTTCAGAAAGTTGACCTGATTGAGCAAAATTAATGTGATTTTTGGATTCAGCACACCAAAATGATCCTAAATCAGCTCAAAAAACTTAAACAAATTTGTTGTTGACCAGTGTAATCAATTGTCATATTTGGAGAAATGTTCGTCGGAAGTCTTGACCTTATATGTGCAAATGTCGTAACTAGTTATAAAACGTAACAAATTAAGAAGGAATTAAAACAGGTTGTAGAAATCCACTCAATTTTTGCCCAAATGTATATAAACATAGCTTTGCAGCACCTGGAGGGTTCAAATTCAAACTGTATGAACTATTAGGGTCCAAATACACAAATAAATGAGCCACAGACTAATTCCCAAAATATGACCCCTTGAACTGGTTTGATCCATTTGAGATCATACTGGTTTGTATGTGGAGCCTGAACTATTATCATTTTAACACCCTCGACTGTTCAAATCTTCAGTGTAATTTTTGCATTTCATCAATTCTTCTCATGAACTGGACTGGACTCTTTGGTGGGCTGATTTTGGTCCACGGGCCGTATGTTTAACACCCCTGCTTTCCAGTCTTCATGGAGTATTTTTCTTTACATTCATTCCTTCTACATGAACAGTAACAGCTTCTTTTTTTTTTTTTTTTTTTTTTATTTCCATCCACTTCTGCCTCCTCTGAGTATGACCACATTCACTTCCAGCACCACTTCTTCTACTTCACATGTTTTCCTTCCGACTTCTCGCTGAAGTTTTCTTTTCAATTTCTGCGTGTGCACAGTTCACTTCCACCCTCTTACGGGGCCTGATGAAGTGTTTACCTGTGTTAATCAGGATCAACTGGGTTTTAATTTACTAAGAAAATGGGATTCATCAGTTCTAAGACACACAGATGTGAAGCGTTCTGCAGTTTAACAACACACTGAAGTTGGTGTAGAAGATCTTCCCCAAAGACCAGTTTAACCCTGTATGGGGCAAGTGACTATTTCTGGTCATTTCAACATACATTACAAGACAGTGACAGCAACAGTTAGAGTGAGGCTGCAACCTGCTTTGTTAGGTACCATAAAGTAATGGTACTAATGTAAGGAATGATGTCCAAAGGGCTCATGTGGATGTGGACAGGTGTTTGGATCAGCACTTATGTTGGTCTAATGTTCTAAAATACATGTCCCTTTCACCTTACATGTGTTTTTCTTGTACTTTTTATATTTACTTCTTGGATATTTGGGTCTTTCCATGAAACTGGGTTCATTTTGGTATATTTTCCAGCTTTTTAGACCCAATAATAAAAGAGAAATGTGAACATATTTCCCCTCAGGATGTACCTAATGATGACCTCAGATAAATGCAAAAAAAAATTATACTCTTGCCCTGAGCCATCCCATAATTAATGACTTTTTAATAAAATATTGGGGCCAAAAATTGGACCAAACTTGGGACAGGAAAAGCTACCTAGGTGTCAGTGCATTTGATCAGAAAACATGGCTGGAAATGGTCTTATATAGACTATAAATAAAGACACTGTGTTAAATGTGACGATCCTTGTGGTTTTTCTAATCCAAACGTGGGTTTTTCATCAATCTCAATCTCATTCCAGGTTTTGTGTGGAGCCCATCGTGTCCACTCACATTACATGCGGAACCTGCCCAGTTAAACACAAATAAATCACAAATGATTTTGCAACAGTGGTCATTTTTGTGAAAGACTCTGCCTTGCATAATTAGTTTGATTCCCAAAATGTACCTGTGAGGGAATAGAGATATTAAAAAAAAAATAGCAGCACGTAATTTTCGTGTCCTTTCTACCGTGTTATATACAGATTTTTGTATGCATGCAACAAATGAAAATGTTATTTCTGAAAAAAAAAATTTTAAAAATTATCTTTTATGTCAGTAAATATTCATTTTTACAAGTGCTTCCAAACTTGCTTCATAAAATTAGTCTACATCTGGTTTGACTTTTTAGCCCCCATGTCCTGCTTTTGGGAACCAGTTTCATAGAAGCACCCATTTATCTTTTCAAGGAACCAAATATGGTAACTTCACTGACCTTGATTTTCTACATGACAATAAAAATTGAGAAACATTTCACAAAAGTAATAAAGTCTTGTTATGTCCTCCAATAACACACTATGGTTGAAATGTTGAATTTCAAAGTATGTCTATGAGTGACCTATAAAGGGTTAAGAAAACAACCCTGTGGATGTTGGATATTAGTGAATGAGTCCCAGTGGGATTATGTTGTATTACGCCAAGAGGGCAGCAGGTTCGAGTGAATCATCACACATATAAAACAAATCGATGCACAATCCAGAATTTGAGACGTTTACCCTTTCAAATATTATTGTTTAATAATGAGTTATCGGTCCCTTGAATAAAGATGTCATCTCTCTGTACATGCAAAATTATGATTTCTTCATTTAGATCATGCTTTGCTGAAAGCGTCCAGTAAAAACAGAATGAAATCAGACTGGGTGGCCCCGTCTGCAGTGAGGAAGGAGACTGTCAGCCTGTCACATCGTATCGCATTGGACTGCATCATATCACATTGTTTTAAATTATTTTTATGACTCATATGTCTGTGATCATTTCAGCTTATAAATACAATCTGTAGCTGAAAAACGAACCTCGGGCCAAGGCGGTAAAAACAAAAAAAAAACAAAAAAAAAAACTGCACGGGTTTGAGCTCCAGACACCCAGTCAAACTGCACCAAAACCTCAACAATCTGCTATGAGCAACACAAACAGAGCAGAGCCACATGGCAACCCCATTATCTTGATAGTAAACAGGACCCCAGCTCTGCAAATTACAGTATCTAAGAAACAGCATCAACACACAACAAGCAGCTCAAAGGTCCAAACATACAATGCACAGCGTTAGTGTACACGTAAAAATATCCACTGAGTAGCTTTTGATGTGAAAGAAACTTTAATTTCACTCTTAAATAATCCCTTTCAGAGACTAGATCTAAAAAGAGACATTTTTTTTACCCATAATGCTTTGACCCACATCCTCAGAAGTGTAGAAAAATGAGTGGCTATACATCAAAGTTAGACAATAGTCAGCTATTATGTCTGCAATGAGACTAAACAGCAGCGAGATACTATGTCAAGCGCCAACGTCTTGTGTTCGGCCATTTGATTCACAGTTCTGACAAAGAAAACATAGATGCAACATTACACCACAGCTTAGACAATTAGGCCAAATTACAGCCAAAGTCTGCAGTGGCTCATGTGTTTGTGAAGTAATGTACAGTTTAAATACATGCAATCGTAACCACGTTTCCTTACTCATGCAGGTCGCAGGCATGCGGCTGTAATCAAATATCCATTACTGTGTTGAACGTCGGAGCTGAGAAAAAACAGATGAGGAAGAAGGGCGGGACAGAAGAGTGGGTAGGGCATCAATTAAAAAAATAACTTTGTTTTCTTTAAATATCCTGAAAATAAACAGAAATAAAATGATGAAAGAGAAGGAATATTTTTAGTGTTTTCTTTTTTTTTTTTAAATTGTTATCACTCATATCCATAGAGTTGTGATAGTGTTTACTATATAGTTCCACAGATGGTAGAGGTTTGTATTAGTTGTACTAACTGTTGTAGTAGTAGTATATCCACTGTTAATACTTGTTATACATTAGTAGTATATCCACTCTTAATACTTGTATTCGTAGTAGTAGTATATCCACTCTTAATACTTGTTATATATCAGTAGTATATCCACTCTTAATACTTGTATTCGTAGTAGTAGTATATCCACTGTTAATACTTGTTATACATTAGTAGTATATCCACTCTTAATACTTGTATTCGTAGTAGTAGTATATCCACTGTTAATACTTGTTATATATCAGTAGTATATCCACTCTTAATACTTGTATCCGTAGTAGTAGTATATCCACTGTTAATACTTGTTATATATCAGTAGTATATCCACTCTTAATACTTGTATTCGTAGTAGTAGTATATCCACTGTTAATACTTGTTATATATCAGTAGTATATCCACTCTTAATACTTGTATCCGTAGTAGTAGTATATCCACTGTTAATACTTGTTATATATCAGTAGTATATCCACTCTTAATACTTGTATTCGTAGTAGTAGTATATCCACTGTTAATACTTGTTATATATCAGTAGTATATCCACTGTTAATACTTGTATTTCTAGTAGTAGTATATCCACTGTTAATACTTGTATTCATAGTAGTAGTATGTCCACTGTTAGTACTTGTATTTGTAGTAGTAGTAGTAGTATATCCACTGTTAATACTTGTATTTGTATTTGTTAGAATAGTGTATCCACTGTTAATACTTGTAATGTATTAGTAGTATATCCACTGTTAATACTTGTATTTGTATTTGTAGCAGTAGTATATCCACTGTTAGTACTTGTATTTGTAGCAGTAGTATATCCACTGTTAGTACTTGTATTTGTAGCAGTAGTATATCCACTGTTAATCCTTGTTATATATCCTTGTTATATATTAGTAGTATATCCACTGTTACTACTTGTATTTGTAGTAGTATATCCACTGTTACTACTTGTATTTGTAGTAGTATATCCACTGTTACTACTTGTATTTGTAGTAGTAGTATATCCACTGTTAATACTTATTATATATTAGTAGTATATCCACTGTTACTACTTGTATTTGTAGTAGTAGTATATCTACTGTTAATACTTGTAGTACTAGTATTACCAGTTATGTACATCTGTTCTAGTTATTGACAATTCTACTAACTCCAGCTGATCTACTTTTGACAGTTCTAGTTCAGTTTTCTGTGTATCAGTTACATCCATGTGTCCCCCCCTTCTCCCCCAGTCTCTCTCTCTCTCTCTCTCTCTCTCTCTCACCCCAGCTGCTCCTGTCAGATGTCCATCCTCCAGGACTCAGGTTCTGCTCCAGGTTTCTATCTTTTCAAAGGACATTTTTCCTTCCACTGTCTCCTTTCACAAGTGTTTGTTCCTGGAGGATTCTGTTGGGTTTCTTTTTTTTTTTTTTTTTTTGGTTAATTCTGTTGGTTTCTATAAATTGGCTTCAGAGTCTGGCTCTATGTCCTCCTGAGACCCAGAAAAGTGAAAATTTAAGCTTTTTTCTTACATTAAACAATTGTCTTGATTGGAAACTGCTAATGCAACAGTTTTTTCAGATACATTTTTAAAAATTATTTTGTATTTATTTATTTATTTTTATTAATAGAATGTCCTTTGCATGTCCTTTAAATGTCCTTTTTGTCCCTACAGAGGACAAAAATGCATTGCTGGGTCTCAGGAGGATATGCAAAGTGTCATGAGATAACTTTTGTTATGGTTTGGCGCTATTTAAATAAAATTTGATTGACTGATTGATTGAATGAATATAATAGAACAGAACAGAGTAAAGAGTCAACCTTAGACCCCACCCAACAGGTAGGCTATTTGCATCATCAGCCTTTCATATGAAAATGAGGGATTTCCTGCCAGTAGATGGCGCTGTGATGCTTCTGTGTCACCTCTAAGCCCAGTCGGATGCATTCAGATCCCTATCACACACACCCAGCCTGCTCATCACAGTCAATATCTGCAGATTAGTTTCATTTCCAGACAGAAAAATACAATTTAAAACACAAAAAAAGCAGTGTACAGAGGAAAAATACATATTTTCAGGGGTGGTTTGAGCAAAAATAACCAAAAAAAAAAAAAAAGTGCAAATCTTAAATGTAAACTTCTCTTTCAAATCTATCAACAGTTCTATTATTTTATGATTTATTTTTTATCTTGTTTTATTTTTTCCTTATGTTTTATGTATTATGCTTGTGTCTGAAATAAGTTAAATTAAAAAACTAAGTGTATCATCAGTGTAGAGATTAACTGAAATTGATCACAGTGTAAGCTCCCCACTAAATGTCCTCTGAATTTGTCACTGCTGAACATGAATCAAAGCGCCACATCGGTCATTAAACAGACTGATGAACGGGTCCAGTCTGGTTTGTGGGATGAATTTGTGAAATGCAAAAAATTACACTATGTCAAAGGTGTGGAATTTCATTTTAGTTCAGCACCCACATAGAGCGCAATATCATCTCATGTTAAATAATAGCATAATAACCAACAAAAAATAATGACTTCTCGGTTTGATGTGAAAAAAATATCACATTATGCCTATAAATTGTCTTTAAAATATTTACATTTACAAACTATCCTGTGAGAATAAAATGTGAATAACTGGAACAAATACCAACAACCTGAAATGTCTAAAGAAAATTAAGCACAATTTGAACAATTCTCTGCCTGTTATTAAGTGTTTAGTATCTTTGTAGACCCCATCCATAAAGTTGAGGCATAATATTGTTAAAATTGCACTTATTTTTCTTAAGAAATTTCAGTTTTTTCAGGTTATTCACATCTTTTCTGTTTGGATACTTGATAAAAGTAAGTATTTTCGTAAGCAAGAGAAAACGCTTATGTAAAGATATGCTTTTCTGTCAAATAGTTGAGTATAGTTTTAATTTGTTACGATTTTAATTTTATATACATGGTATTTGGAACCAATATTCACTTTTAAAGTCTTTGAAAAGGTTCATTAAACATCTTGGTGTTATTTATGCAATAAATTATACACATTTTTCAAATCAGATTACACTTGGTTACAAAAAAATGTTTTTTGCAAGTTGTCTAGGTTTTGTCAACTGAATTAGGACCATTTTGCTAAATCCAAAAATGACATCTGTTTTTCTCAATCAGCTCAGGTTTCTTTGCTAATTTGATTTTGAAAAATTTGATCTTCTCACAAAATATAATAATTAATACAAAAATAAGATTGGCAAGCACACTTTATGAAACTTGTGACTTGATTCCTCTTAGGTACAATGGTTTATTCATCGCAGATGTAGCAGAATACGTCAGGCTTATTTTTGCAAGATCTTCTAGTCGAAGCCATTTCATTCACCTGTAATATTAAAAAAAAACATTGCAAAAGTAAAATCTTCAGAACTCATTTATTGCAAGAAATATGAAAGAATTTTGTATCATATGATGTGAAAATGCCCATAAATGTAAGCAAAAATGTTCAAAAGCCAATATGTAGCATAGTTCAGAAAGTTGACCTGATTGAGCAAAATTAATGTGATTTTTGGATTCAGCACACCAAAATTATCCTAAATCAGCTCAAAAAACTTCAACAATAAATTTGTTGTTGACCAGTGTTATATATTTTTTGTGTGTTTTTTGGCCTTTTGTGTTGATATAGTAGATTAAAGTGAAAAAATAATAGACAGATGAGATAGATGAAGTTGTGCTGAAAAAGAAAAAGATACCAAACATGGGAATAGTAAACATTTCTTTATATAGTTTATAAGGGTCAAAACACAGTAATGTCCTGTCAGAGAGCGAATTTTAATTGATTGCCATTCCAACCTTTATTTTGATATAAAGTAGCTCCTTGTTTTGGATAATCCCTTATGGTCCAACTAAAGCAAAAATGAATTTAAAAGTGAAAACGTGGGTCATTTCAAGGTCAAGGTAAACTTTATTATCCCCGAGGGGCAATTTGTTCTACAGCCAGCAGTTTCACACGGACAACAAACCAACAATGAATACAATAAATAATCCATTAAAAACAATAGCACCAACATTACAAAGAATTATTCAGCAGAACAATGGCTGCCGGAACCAAAGAATTCCTCATCCTATTGGTCCTACATTTAGGAATACTGTATCTGCGACCTGATGGAAGCAACCTGAACACATCATAAAGGGGATGACTGGGATCATCCAGGACTGACTGAGCCTTCTTCAGAGTCCACCTCTGGTACAACACTTTCAGGTTAGTGAGTGTGGTGACCGCAATTCTGCTGCACACTTTAGTGACGCCCTGCAACCTGTTCCTATTTTTAAGGGTCAGCAGCCCATACCAGCTGATAAAAGAAAAGGTCAACACAGACTCAATAAAACTAGAATAAAACATTTGCATCAAAGTGTTATCCACTTTGAAACTGCAAAGTTTACGGTAAAAATACAGGGAGACACAAAAAAACGGGAACTTTTTAACAATCTGAAAAAAAGAAAAATATTTTATTCATAGTAACTGAAACCTTAACCCATAAGGACCCAGTGTGACATTTGTGGCAGTTCCCAAATGAATTTTTCTCCATATTTAACCATCCTTAAGTGGTTTATCACCAATTATTGTAATATTATTTATTGTATTTTGTGTTTTTTTCAGTGAAAATCAGGTATTTTCTGACATTTAATTTACTAATCATGTAGATGTTCATGAAAGCTCAGAGTAAAGTTGAGGATTACTATTTCAAAAATAGAGAAAACTGAAGAAAAAGTTACTTATTTCAGCAAAATATATCATTAATTGAACATAAACCCAGTGTGTTCATCCACTGTCATTGATCCAACTCCATGGATTTTACTGGTAAATCAATGTTGTAGAAGATGACAGTGTTTCCACGGTAACTACGGAGCTTCTGAACGTCCAAATGGGTCATATCTGGTGACCATGAAAAGATGAAGAACTGTATTTTACACCAATTATTGACATGGATTAGTTGATCATCAGGGATAAAACAGTTTATATCAGTAGATGATTTTGGTAGATGGTGGATGTTTGGGTCTTAATGGGTTAAACCATGCCATTTAAGAAACAATGATGGAATTTTCATTTTTTAAAAATTACTTCCTGTAGATGGCGTCCTCCTGTACGAATGCATTCTTGAAATCTGCTGTTGAGATTCCTCATTGACCGCTGCAACATCTCAGCTGGGATACTGTTCCACTGATCCATGGTTACTAGAATGGGGGTGTGTTTACTTGCTCAAGGTCACTGTCTCGCAGTGCTGCCACTTGTTCATGTCTACCAATACGCACTTCAAAAATTCCTGTTTTTTTGGGTCACCCTGTACATCCTCTGATGAGCCTTTTTACATACAGCATCCACCTGAGACTCAAAAGTTAGCCTGTGGTCCAGCACCATTCTGCGATATTTCTACTGCTGAACCACCTCAACAGCCTGTCCATTAATGATGACAGGAGAGAAGACTGGAAGATTCTTCCTAAAATCTACAGTCATCTCTTTGGTTTTAGACACATTCACATTTAAAAAGGATGTGCTACACCAGTCCGTGAATTTGGACACTACAGGGCCACGACCAGGGTCACCATCCCTAAGAAGAGACACAATCACTGAGTCGTCTGGAAACTTGAGGACATGCCGCCCCGGGTACTGAGTTTGGCACTCATTGGTGTACAGGGTGTCCCATAAGTCTGCATACATAGGAAAAATAAACGTTTCTTGACAAAAACCATTTTTATTTCTATAATATGCTGTATATGACTGCCATTTTGTCGGGAACACATTTCAATGCGTGTCCTCCACTGCTGAAGAACTATAAAGAAGAAATATAAAGAAATACATGTTAGAACCATATGTATTATGTCTCCTATGTATGGAGACTTATGGGACACCCTGTACAACACAAATAAAAGAGGGCAGCATTAATTTGTCAAATTGTCTCTAAAATGTACCGTCAGAGAGATTTCAAATACCATGTTTTGACCCATAAAGGCAAAATCTGAAGTACTCAAAAACGGCCAAAATAGGCTCATACCTCTAAGGGTTAGGAAAAAAAAAACAAAACAGACTGATACACAGCGGAGATGGCGTGAAAACACAGAAAAAAGGTTGTGATTTTTTTCCTTGCCACCACACCTGTTGTGCGTCTCTTCAGTTTATCGTCTTTTCTTCCCTGTCTGTCTGTCTGTCTGTCTGTCTGTCTGTCTGTCTGCAGCATCTGTCTTTTTTCTCTTGGTGGAGTGAAAGAAGACAGATACTGGAAGGATCTGTGAATCATTATCCTCTGGTTGCCCCGTGACACTGAAAGGCTAATAGGCTCCCAGCAGGGAATACATGTGTGCATCATTGTGTGAGAAACACACCATACCTGCCTGTATGTTTCCATGAACACGCCGCAGACAGCAGGATTTGGCATGCATGGGCTCATGTATATTCCTCTGTACGTCCACGCCTGTATGTGTGTTTTCTGTACACTTGTGTTTGTCAGCACAAACACTCCAAAAGCCATCAGGTCTGTGTGTGTATATATGTGTGTGTATATGTGTATGTGTGTGTTTCTCATTTCCTCCATGTAGAGATTAGGGGCAGAAGAAGAGCAGCATTATCAGAAAGCTGGAAATGAGATCTCAGTAGGGGACTCGACTCCTCTCCTTTTCTTTTCATCTGTTCTTCCACACCTCCCTCTCATCCCCCTCCACTCCTGCCTCTGCTTTTTCACCGCATCCCCTTTTTAATCCGCCGCTTTGCCACTCCATCCCTCCTCACTCCTCTTCTTCTTCCTCCCTCTCCATCCGTCCGTCCGTCCGTCCGTCCGTCCTCTCACGTGTCCGTCCGTTTAACCCTCCACCCGCTGTAAAATTAGGCCGCTATCTCATTTTCTTTCTGTTCCACGCTTTATCTCGCCACGCCTTCCCCCGATCAATCTGGTCTATCTATCTTGTGTCAAAGAGGAGATCTTCAATATCCGAGCTGCAATAGATCTTCCCGGCAACAGATAGGTGATATATAAACGCACATAAAAGTAGGAATTTGTAACAACCTGTGTCTTTTTCCTTTAAATCAAGCGAAAAATACACTGATTCTGTTCGTCGCTGACACCATTTACGGGGCAAACATTTGGCCGTAAACATGAAAAACAGGCTTATTATTATACACTGTTATTTATATGGTTGTGTATTGGCAAGAATGTGGTTAGATTCACAATATGACATGTCACAATATATCACGATACTGTTAACAAGGCGATATTTTTTTTGTTCTGTGTTTTTTAAAAGATGATTTCCTGGAAAAATTTAAATTACACCAGAAATATACACAATACATAAATATACACACAATAGAACGCATAATGGATAGGGGTGTAAGAAAATATTGTCTGCGCAATATATTGCGATATTTCATTTCACGTTACTGTATCGATATTAGAAAGTACTGTATCGATATTTTTAGGTATTTATTCAAATACAGACAGACATGGTGAGGGTTGAGTTTTGTTTTTTGGTTTTCTTTCTTTGTTTATACTTTATTTATTATTATTTAATACTGTTTTGTTAAATAACGGTTATTTCAAACGTCCTAAAAGCACTGAGAGACAGATGTTGGTTTCTTTGTCGGGATGGCACAAAAATAATGTTATGATCTTGGATGATTCAGGAATTGTCTTATTATTAGGAGTGTATATAGGCAAGAATCTGGCGATACGATGCAAATCACAATTCTTGAATCACAATATGATATATCACGATATATCACGATGCTGTTAACAAGGCGATATTTTTTTGGTTTGTTTTTTTAAAAGATGATTTCCTGGAAAATTTTAAATGAAACCAGAAATATGCACAAACACTAAACACATTTTTATTTGATCGGAACAGGATCTAATGCGATATCACAAAACTTTCCTCTGTAAAAACTTAAAATGTAAATTATGTTTCGTAGACATTACCATTTAAGATCCTGCTCAAATGTTCATATTCTATTAGTTGTGAATAAAATGCATAATGGATAGAAGTGTAAGAAAATATCATATGCGCAGTATATTGCGATATTTCATTTCACGATACTGTATCAATATTAGAAAGTACTGTATCGATATTTTTTAGGTATTTATTCAAATGCAGACATGGTGAGGGTTAAGTTTTGTTTTTTGATTTTCTTTTTTTGTTTATATTTTATTAATTATTATTTAATACTGTTTTGTTAAATAACGGTTATTTCAAATGTCCTAAAAGCACTGAGAGACAGATGTTGGTTTCTTTGTCGGGATGGCACAAAAATAATGTTATGATCTTGGATGATTCAGGAATTGTCTTATTATTAGGAGTGTATATAGGCAAGAATCTGGCGATACGATGCAAATCACAATTCTTGAATCACAATATGATATATCACGATATATCACGATGCTGTTAACAAGGCGATATTTTTTTGGTTTGTTTTTTTAAAAGATGATTTCCTGGAAAATTTTAAATGAAACCAGAAATATGTACTAACACTAAACACATTTTTATTTGATCGGAACAGGATCTAATGCGATATCACAAAACTTTCCTCTGTAAAAACTTAAAATGTAAATTATGTTTCGTAGACATTACCATTTAAGATCCTGCTCAAATGTTCATATTCTATTAGTTGTGAATAAAATGCATAATGGATAGAAGTGTAAGAAAATATCATATGCGCAGTATATTGCGATATTTCATTTCACGATACTGTATCAATATTAGAAAGTACTGTATCGATATTTTTTAGGTATTTATTCAAATGCAGACATGGTGAGGGTTAAGTTTTGTTTTTTGATTTTCTTTTTTTGTTTATATTTTATTAATTATTATTTAATACTGTTTTGTTAAATAACGGTTATTTCAAATGTCCTAAAAGCACTGAGAGACAGATGTTGGTTTCTTTGTTGGGATGGCACAAAAATAATGTTATGATCTTGGATGATTCAGGAATTGTCTTATTATTAGGAGTGTATATAGGCAAGAATCTGGCGATACGATGCAAATCACAATTCTTGAATCACAATATGATATATCGCAATATATCACGATACTGTTAAATAAGTGATATTGTTTTGGTTGGTTTTTTTAAAAGACGATTTCCTGGAAAATTTTAAATGAAACCAGAAATATGCACAAACACTAAACACATTTTTAACTGATCAGAACAGGATCTAATGTTTTATCACAAACTGTAAAAGCTTAAAATGTAAATTATGTTTCAGAGACATTACAGTTTAAGATCCTGCTCAAATGTTCATATTCTATTAGTTGTGAATAGAACGCATAATGGATAGGGGTGTAAGAAAATATTGTCTGCGCAATATATTGCGATATTTCATTTCACGATACTGTATTGATATTAGAAAGTACTGTATTTTTTGGTATTTATTCAAATGCAGACAGACATGGTGAGGGTTGATTTTGTTTTTTGGTTTTCTTTTTTTGTTTATACTTTATTTATTATTATTTAACGCTGTTTTGTTAAATAATGGTTATTTCAAACGTCCTAAAAGCACTGAGAGACAGATGTCGGTTCCTTTGTTGGGATGGCACGAAAATAATGTTATGATGTTGCATGATTCAGAGACTGCCCATTTTATGTATCCTTTTTATGTCTTTTTAATCTATTCTTGCATTTTAGTCTATCATTTCGCTTTTTTATTCTTCTGTACGACACTGTTTTTAATTGCACAGCTATTTTATGTCTTTAATCTATTCTTGTATTTATTCTTTTATTTTGGTTTTTCCCCTGTAAGTCACTTTGGAAAAAAGCGTCTGCCAAAATGCATAAATGTAAATATCTGAACATATCTACTTCTCTTGCAGTGTTAATTTGGTTATATTTTAATATTTATGCTGCATTAAATAATGATTCGGATTACCTTATTAAATAAACTCTTACAACTACAAATCAACTCAAGTGTATTTTTTATGACTCTGGTACCATACGTTTTGTAAGCCAACCACATGTCAAGTTTTTACAGGGTCAAATGTTGTTGTTAATAATAATAATAATAATAATAATGTCCCAACTTCTTATTATTACAAACATATTTGCACAAAGAGTATCAGTATCAGAATGACGAATGAATGAATCAGTACAAACAAGATTAAATTAACAGAAAAAAGAGGAGTGTTAGACTAAGTATGACATTAGATGTGTAAGAGTAATCAGAAACCTCTCCGACTGTGTGTGTGTGTGTGTGTGTGTGTGTGTGTGTGTGTGTGTGCACGTCTGTGTGTGCGTGTGTGTACATGGTCAGCAGTCTACTGGGTATTTCCAGGAAGTGGTAGCCAGACTAAGTTTATTATCTCTCTTCCTCAATCAAATCAGTGAGAGTGAAACATGTAGAACAGGACACCATTTCCTGTCACATACAAACGCACACATTCACACACACACACACAAACACACACACACATACAGAGACTCATACACACACACATACACACACACAGGCTGCTATCTTCAGTCTAACATCTACCAAGTGTTGTGCCAAAGAGAGGAAATCCCTGTGCAACCCACACCTACTCGTGGAAGTATCACCCCAGTGTGTGTGTGTGTGTGTGTGTGTGTGTGTGTGTGTGTGTGTTAGACTCATGTGGTGTGTCAGCAATGTCCGAGCTGCTGCGTGTTTGTTGTATTTTCTGCTGATGCTATCTGTTCCTCTCACTAATAGAAACGGAGGAAGTAAACGGTCGGTCACACTGACAGCATCGCAGCTGCTGCCGGACACGACCAACACCCTGATCACATTAAAACACATGAAATAATGCTCATATCTGAAGGATGAAGCTGTTCACTCATCATCTCCTACAAAGCAGCATAAAGGCAGAACAGACACAAGTTGAGATATACCTTAAACATCCAGACGGGTCCTATTTACCCAGGTATAATTTCCAGTCTGTGATCAATTTTGTCTGTCATTAAGTAATTCTCATTTATAAACCAACGTCTATATCAGGGGTCTCAAACTCATTTTCTTTCAGGGGCCACATTCAGTCCGATTTGATCTCCAGTGGGCCGGACTAGTAAAATAATAACATAATAACCTTCAAACAATGAAAACTGCAAATTTTGGTCTGTTTTAGTGCAAAAAAACCCCCATTAAATTATGGAAATACTTACTGTTATAAATTATGCAAACAAAAAAGATGTGAATAACCTGAAAAAAACTGAAATTTCTTCAGAAAAATAAGTACAATTTTAACAATATTCTGCCTCAACTTATCATTGCTGCATGTGCATTATGGATCGGATCTACAAAGACACTAAACACTGAGGAAGAGACAGAATATAGTTAAAATTGTGCTTAATTTTCTTTAGACATTTCAGGTTATTCATATTTGTTAAGGTTATTCGCATTTTATTGTTATAGGATAGTTTGGAAATGTAAATATTTTCATAATTTAATGTTATTTTTTGCACTACAACAGAAAAAAAAATTGAAGTTGTTAATTCTAGATTTTTTTTGGCTTAATACAGGATTTTTTTTTACTTAATTGAAGATTTTTTTTTTTTGGCTTAATTCAAGATTTTTTTGCTAAATTTGAGATTTTTTTTTCTTAATTTAAGATATTTTTTTACTTAATTGAAGATTTTTTTTTTTTTTTGGCTTAATTCAAGATTTTTTAATTAATTCAAGCTAGTTATTTATTTATTTTTTTTGCTTAATTCAATTCAAGACTGGAATTTTTGCACTTGGCAAAAACATCGCAGGGGCCGGATTGGAACCTTTGGCGGGCTGCATTTGGCCCCCGGGCCGCATGTTTGAGACCCCTGGTCTAAAGTCATAAGATGAGTTTGTTTGTATTATCCACCATGTTTTTGTATTTTTTAAATTTGGCTTTATAACACTGGTCTACAAGGAAAATGCTTCCAGAATAAAAGTAATGAAATTTTACCACATGAGAGTCACTGATAAAGAAAAATCAAGTCAAAAATGCTGGTTGGCTGAACTTTCCAAGACACAGCCTTGGGTCAAAATGTGAAATTCAAGAATTAACGAGAGAATGGGTTTGACTCAAAAGGAATATTTGTCTCAGAGCAACAAGATCTACTTCAAAACACTGTCTGCACATTAGAATACATTCACTTTACAGGTTCTATTTAGTGGAAGATTTATAAAACTATTATATAAATGTACATAAACCAATATATATGTGTAATAACACTTAATCATATACCTTGAAAACATCAGCAAACCGGCACTTTTGTCATTTATTTTCCAATTAATCTTATTAAAATACGTAACATTTAGCACATTTAATGTCTGAAGCAAATCATTTCTAAAAAATTGTAGACCAGTGTAATTAAAGTATCCTTGAAAACACTAAACACTTTACATACAGAGATGAAGTCCCACCCCTTTTTCTTCACCCAATGGGATCGAACTTTGAAAAAAAAAAAAAAAAGAACAAAAACAAAACAAATGCAAGTCATTTCTGAGAGACAGACAATTTTTTTTTTTACATCCCATTTTAATTGTGCCACTATTAGCCCTTTTTCCCCAAAAATATTCAATTTTGCTTTCAAAATTTCAAAAAGCTGTCTGTTTCATTCACTTATGCAACTTTGACGCTTAAAGGGTTAGCCCAAATCATTAAATAACTGCATATTTGTAAGGACCATAAATCTCATTGCCTAAATTTCTTTATTTCTTTATCTATTTCTTTTTGTTTTACTGTTATTTATGGGTATTAACACTGGGTACATGGGTGGCGGGGTGTGTGTGTGCATGCATGTGTGTGTGTGGTGGTGGGGTATACTGATTTTATATGTAAACCGCTTTGTGCTACATTTCACTATATGAAAAAGTGCAAGATAAATAAAGATTGATTGATTATATTGACTGATTGATAAAAGCCTAGAATATTTAAACATTTTATATATATTTAAACAGCTCCAGTCCTCACTAAGACCAAGAGAGTGGACCACATCAGTCCAGTTCTGAGGCCTCTACACTGGCTCCCTGTCTCTCAGAGAATAGACTTTAAGATTCTCCTGCTAGCATATAAAGCACTGAATGGTTTAGGCCCAAAATACATCAGAGACCTTCTAGTCCAGTATGAACCATCCAGACCACTCAGGTCATCTAGTGCAGGTCTGCTCTGTGTTCCCAAAGTCAGAACTAAACATGAGGAATCTGCGTTCAGTTTCTATGCTCCGTATATCTGGAACAAACTACCAGAAAATATCAGGTCTGCTGAGAGTCTGAGTTCTTTTAAGTCCAGGTTAAAGACTCACCTGTTCACTGCTGCCGCTGACTAAAAGGATTTGGACTTTTTAACCCTTTCATGCACGAATTATAGGAACCTTAATCAAAAATTTTTCCTGAGTGTTTTTATTCCTCTTTAGGCAAGAAAAAAACAATGTGACTGAAGACTTTCTTCTGAAAAATAAATTTAAAAAATAAAATAAAATAAAATACAATATTTTTTTAAAAATTTAAAAATACATAAAAAAAAAAAAATAATGAAAAAAAAAAAATTCTTATGAACCTATTTTTCATGAAGTTGCAAAAATGTCCACTCAACTGGACACCATTCGTTTAATTTTTGACGCACAGAAACATGTATTTACTGATAAATTGTGTGAAAACTATGGGTAACGCTTGTGATTCTGGGGGTTTATGCTCAAGAGAGATCTACATAATGTTACCAATTCATGTCAGAAAAGATATGTAGTGTCTTAAAACTTTGATAAACATATGTGTAAAAAAACAAAAACAAACAAACAACGAAAAGAACAACAAAATCCATGAATATACAAGAAAACAGCTGTAGAATAACTGTCCACTGTAGTGACCAGTATGCATGAAAGGGTTAAATGTTATATTCTCTTTTGAAACTCTGCACTGCAACTCTTACTTTAATATGTGTTTTTATTTTATTTTATTTATTTATTTTTTTTGGATTTTATGTGTTGTTTTCTTACTTGCTGTTTTTAATCACCTTTTACATGTTTGTTTTATAATGTTTTAAATGTGTTTCTTTTTAATTCAACGTCCTGTGTGAAGCACCTTGAATTGCCTTGTTGCTGAAATGTGCTATACAAATAAACTTGCCTTGCCTTGCCATAAATGGTGCAATAATCAGTATACTTCCATAGCCGTAAATTTGCCCCTGTGGCTATTACAAGTATTAATGTCTATATTTTTCATCTCTACGTAACTGCAGGTTTGGGAACAGTCCAAATCTAAGCTTTAACATTTTATTAAAACACATTTACCCACAAATTAGAAAAAAGTTACTGGTAAATTTGACCTGTTGAGAATTATAGTTCAACGCTACTGGGACAAACCCCAGAAAATGAAAAATGTGAAACAAAAAGTTAATGAATCCATAGGTCGTCTGTTCTATGAAATGTCTGAAAATCATGAAAACATGTTGAGTGTTTCCTAATGTCTACAACTATGTCCTCTAAGCAAAGATATCCAGTCACCATGACGACGTTGGAAAGAAACCAGAAAATATACACGTTAAAGGAAATGACTCTAAAAAAACTGATGATCAAAAATCCAACAAAGAGTGCATCTTATCGTATATTTTGTACATAGATGAGACACTGTTAAGGCTGTTGTCTGTACATATTAGTGTTTTTATAATCTTGGACATGGACAAAATGAAAAACACTACTTTCCTTTTTGATGTTTACGATGTTTCACCAGCAAATAAAAGTGCTTTAATAAAACTTCAAAATATAATATATGATTTATAACTTCCTCAGGAAATACATAAACTCAGGCTAAAGGCCTTATATATCATGGTTTATCTGTGTCCCTGTAACATTTCCTGTACTTTGGTCTGGAATCACCTGTTTTCTACCTCCACTCTTCTTCTTCTTCTTCATTTTGAGTGCTATTCAGGGCTTGAGAGGCCTATTTTTCTTGTCTTTAAACAAAGAACAAGAAAAGGTGCTCCTTAACAGCTCTCCAGCCACCGAGGCCACTTGACATTGTAAAGGTGCTTTTGTGCAAATATCTGCGTTGCTGCATTTTGCTAAGTGTGTCCTTTTAGATTGGTATATTGATTAAATTGAGTGCATGGATTCACCTGTATTTAATCTGTCTGTGTGTTTAAATCCCTTCCAGACGGGCTAAAGGTATAGAGTCACTTAGATTAGATATGGCCAGGTCAAGCGTGTAGACACTAATCAAATATACGATCCTGGTGTCGAGTCTAGTGGGTTAGAAGTGAATAAGAAAGATGGAGGTTAGAGAGAGGGACGCAGTCTGTGGGTTTAGTTTGACCTGGAAATGTAGAACGGGGGTGTCAAACATACGGTCCGTGGGCCAAAACCGGTCCGCCAAAGGGTCCAATCTGGCCCACGTCAAGTGATTTTAGTTTATCGACCACATACAGACACATATGATGTCAAATGACCAGTAAAACACTATCATAATAACTCCACATTTTTCTCTTTGTTTTAGTGTAAAAAAGTAAAATTAGATGACAATGTTTACATTTACAAACCATCCTTTCATAAAAATGTGGAAAAAAACTGAACAAATATGAACAACCAGACATGTCTTAAGTGCATTTTACCAATATTCTGCCTGTTACGAAATATTTTGTGTCTTTGTAGATCCACTGTGATCTATAAATTGTAATGTACATGTGTAAATGATAAGCAAAGACATAATATTTCTAAAATTGCAGTTATTTTTCTTAAGAAATTTTAGATTGGATAGATTCTATGTATTGGAGTAAAAAAAGTCAAATTACATTATATAAATGTTTACAATTAAACTATGCTTTAACCTTCCAGCAGACTTCTTCATTCCTTCTCTTTTTTTCATTTTTGTTCTCATCTTTGCAGTGACCCTTGGTATCATTTAATTGTTTACAAAAAACAAGCAATTAACACAACCATTATGCATCAGACTGCAATCTTTATTTAAAGTTTTTTCTTTTGTCATGATAAAAGTCAGTTTAACTGTGTACCCCCTTTTCTTTTCTTTTCTTTTTCTTTTTCTTGTATTTATTTATTTTTCCTTCTCTCTAAGCCTTTGGGTGGGTGAGGTTTGTGTGTTTGTGTGTGTTGTTCTGCCTTGGACTAGTTCATATGTCCTATGCTGATGTAAATGCTTATCGGAAAATGGAAAAATAAACTCTTTAATAATAAACTATGCTTTAAAAATAAAGTATATGACATGACCAACCTCAATTTTTTAAGGAAAATATGTGCAATTGTAACAATACCCTAATCTTATCTCAATAAAATGTAGCAATTTTCAAATAATTTTGCATATTTAAACTAAAACAAAGAAAAAAAATTTAGTTGTCTTTATTTCTAAGTGTATTATGTTATTATTTTACTGGTCTGACCCACTAGAGATCATATCGGTCTTTGTGTGGCCCCTGAACTAAAATGAGTTTGACACCACTGATGTAGAAGACATGGAAAACGAGCAGGAGACACCCACATACAACAGACATTTATAAATCACCCCATCTAAATGTTAATTGATGCTAAATGGCAGGTTTGAATAGGTTAAGTGGATGCTGAATTAGTGTACCTTACGTAGGTGGTTCAATAAAAACCCCTTTCTGAACCCATAACTCCCCAAATATCATTTGTGTCAAACAGCAGAGCTCTTGATTGTTTATCCTGAGACAGATGGGGCAGTTTGGGGGAGACGTGGAGCATCGGATCATTTAATTCAATGAGGAACTGAACTCTTGTTTCTTAAAGGAGCAGTTCACCAAACACAGACCTGTATTCTTGTTGCAAAAAAAATGGACTACCTCAACACTAATCACCGCCGAGGGAGAGGTTGTGGAGCTTAAGTGAACCAGTTAGATGCATGTGACCATTATAGCTGGTGGAAAATTAATTTCCTCACACTAAGATATACTGTACTTTTTTTTTTTTTTTTTTTTTTTCAGCAGCATGCCCCACCGGGGATCCTCTGGGGCCGATTAAACACTCAGTGTCACTTATAGAGAAGTGGGAGGGTTAAGTGGACCAGCTGAGCTTCAGACGGACTGAAGGAAACGGGTACAATGACAAACTACTGCACTGTTTGTGTGCGTCCCATTGCACAATGTGACATGGCAGCACGTGTGCGACTGTGTGTGCGACTGTGTGTGCACTCATGGACACACAGTGTAAAAGCAAAAAAAAAAAAAAAAAAAAGGCTGAAAACACACACTGTGAAAAATGGTGCATTGAGAAGTGAGGGCTAGACCACCAGCCTCCATGTAACGTGACCTCAGGCGTCATGACGACATGAGGGAGGTTTGATTTATATGGATACTGTGTAAGGAGGTATAGTCAAAGAAAGGGTAAAGAATGGAGGAGAGGAGAGGAGAGGTGATGAAAGGAAAGGAAATGAAAAGAGAGGAGAGGAGAGGGGAAGAAAGGAGAGGAGAGGAGGGAAGGAGAGGAGAGGAGAGAGGAAAGGAAAGAAGAGGAGAGGAGAGAAAAGAAGAGAAGAGAAGGAGAGGAGAGAAAAAGTGATGAAAGGAAAGGAAATGAAAAGAGAAGAGAGGAAAGGAAAGGGGAAGAAAGGAGAAGAGAGGAGAAGAGGAGAGGAAAAGAGAGGAGAGGAAAAGAAAGGAATGGAGGAAGGGAAAAGGGAGGAGAGGAGAGAGGAAAGGAAAGAAGAGGAGAGGAAAGGAAAGGAAAGGAAAGGAAAGGAAAGGAAAGGAAAGGAAAGGAAAGGAGAGAATAGAAGAGAAGAGGAGGAGAGAAAAGGTGACAAAAGGAAAGGAAGAAGGAAAGGAAAGGAAAGGAAAGGAAAGGAAAGGAAAGGAAAGGAAAGGAAAGGAAAGGAAAAGGACAACAGCAGAATTGAGGTGATGAGGACAGGCAAGGGCAAAAGAGGAGAAATAAAATGAGGGGAAACAAGGAGAAAAGGCGACAGTAGAGACAGGAAATAAGTTGAAGTGCGTGCAGAGGAGGAGTCAGTCAGCTGATCCTGGACTCCTCTCATCTCGTCTTCATCTCCTCCACCTGACACACGAGCCGAGGAGGAACCAGGCGAGTAAACGTCTTGTTTCAGAGCTGTCATTCCGAACAGCGACAGTTAAATATGACGTGTTGTTCATCCTTCCGTTGTGTAACTCAGCTGTAGTTTATGATCTGTGTCAGATCAACACCACACTTTCCATGAAATAGACGGTGACAAAACACTGAAACGTCAACATTTGTCATACATGTGACTTAAAGCACTGGGGTTTTCCTGTTTGTAAACCTGACTAAAGGAACATGAAATCTGTGTTTGACATATTTAATAAAGAAACAAGCTGCTTTTAAGTCGGCGACAACAAAAAGCCAATTTCCCCGTAACAAATGACATAAATTAAGAACATCTTATATTGAGCAACCATTGAAAAACATCCTATTCTATGTCGAAACTATGACAAAAGTCTGTTTTAATGATGTTCTGCAGAAAATATGCGGTCTGACAAAGCTGTACATTTGCTTTTAGCTCAACCCACAGCTCTGAAACGCACTGACTGTGAAGTAGAAAGCTGCTGTTTTTCTTGTCTTTGCGTACATTAGTATTTTTTTCATCCGTGTGTATGCTTTACCTGTCAGTGTGAGTGCGATCGTGACATTATTTTGTCATTTTTTGCTACATCTGACATTTCCACATTCTGCTCCACACAGCAAAGAGCATTTATTCGACATTTTGACAGCGGGGAAATCGGTAGAAATGTGGACGTTTAGAGAAAGTTTGGATATATGACTGTTTTATTCCGGATGTGTGTCATATTTCTTTAATCATAGCGCCTTCTAGGAATGGCATTTTAGGAATTAAGGACAGAGGAGACGAGGTGGCATGAAATCGCAAAATGAGAAGAGCCCTTGGAGGAAGAATAATGAGGGGAGGATGAAAAGAAAGGGGAGACGAACTTGGAAGGTAATAGTGTATGTTTATGGAAAATGAATGAATGACCTCCACCTTAGTCATGTCCTACAGCTGGATCACACACACACACACACAGACACACACATAGACACACACTCTCCTGCAGCCGAGTGTATGATTAACTGTAAAGGCTAGCTGATCCATTTACATCATAACCAGGTGCATTGTACTGGATTATCAACAGAGGTCACCCCTCCTCTCCTTTTTTCTTTGCTCCACTGAATGTGTGCATGTGTGTGTTTGTACTGTAGCTCCATGTATAATGTATGTACCATGTGTGTGAATAGCATGTGACTTAACCTGCAGCAAACAGCGAAAAAAACAATAGTATCGAGCATGGGTGTCAAACATACGGCCCGTGGACTAGGGATGTATCGATACCACTATTTTCCAGACCGAGTACAAGTACTTACATTTGAGTACTTGCCGATACCGAGTACCGATACGAGTACTTAATAATCCCATTCCAGTTCTTAGTTCCTTTTGTAAATGTGCTTTATTGTCGTTGTCATTAGTCTGACAGGAAAAAAGTGCTGCTACTGACATTTAACCTGTTTAACCCTGACCATATTTTCAGGGGAAAAACGCCTAAACAGACAAACCCAAAGTAAATGAAGAAGGGTAGTGTAGGGTTTTAAAGGGTAGTTTGTAGATGTAAACATTTTCATAATGTAATTTTACTTTTTTCCCATTTTTTCCCATTGTAAAACATTGACATCATTTATATTTTATCATGACACTGCTCTGACCTCAACACCTTCAAATCTCTTTAAAAACTCACTTATTACCTCCGCCAAGGAGGTTATGTTTTTGCCAGGGTTTGTTTGTTTGTTTGTCTGTCCGTTAGTGTGCAACATAACTCAAAAAGTTATGGACAGATTTTGATGAAATTTTCAGGGTTTGTTGGAAATGGGATAAGGAAAAAATGATTAACTTTTGGGGGTGATCTGGAAGAAATCCTGGATTCTGGATCACTTTGAATTTTTTGTTAACATTGTGGTAAATGGGGCCAAAATTTTCGTTTCCCAATATCTCGCTTAATTATTGACCAAAACTCATGAAATTTCACTCAGGAATTGACAATGGGGTCCTCTATCACATTTCAAAGGCTGATTTGGATCTGATCCAGAAGGCGGATTTTATCTCAATTTATATAAAAAATGGGGGTGCCCTTACTTTTTGGCCTACTGCGCATTTAATATTAAAGGTAGAAATTTCTGACAAGCGCCATCGTGAAGCTCAGTCAGTTTCCGCATCGGGAGTATGCCACCCGGATTCATGTAGCTTTAATACTTAAGGAGCTAGATCCAGAAGAAAACCGCCATTACGAGAAATGTGATTTTCGTGAATAACTACTGAACTAATAAGGATATAATTATGAATCCAGTTGCTAATGGTATGTTTTCATGGTCAAGGAATCTTAAAATATAGGTCAAATAAATATGGGACTAATATTTATGGTGGAAATCACAATATGGGGGAATTGTGCAAATCTCATGCAATTTGACTCAGGGATTTACAATGGGGTGTTCTATCAAATGGCAAAGACTGATCCGGATCTTTCAAAAAGTTATGGACCAGATTTGGATGATTGAAAATTTCAGGAAATATTGATACTGGCACAAGGAACAAATGATTAAATTTTGGTGGTGATCGGGGGTGGGGTGGGGGGGGGGGGGGCACTGATCTGCCTTGGCGGAGGTCTGCGCTCTCAGAGTGCTTTTCTAGTTTAAGATTGCTTTTAATGTTTAATTGTTTCATATTGATACACCTGCCTTTTGCACCTGCTTTTATCTGTTTTTATTGTGTTTGGTTTCTGTTTTTATCTGCCTTATGTAACGTGTCTTTGAGTTCCATGAAAAGCACTATACAAATAAAAATGTATTATTATTATTATTATTATTATTATTATTATTATTATTATTATTATTATTATGTATTTATTTGACTGGTCCACTTCTGATCATATTGGACTGTATGTGGCCTCTGAACTAAAGTGAGTTTGACACCTCTGGTATATTTAACCCTTTCACGCATGAGTTATGAGAACCTCAGTCAAGACTTTTTTTCTTGAGTGTTTTTATTCCTCCTTAGGCATGAAAAAACAATGTGATCAAGTTTTGTTTTTTTTTAATGGAGTTACAAAAATGTCCATGCATTTAATTTTTGAAGTAAAGAAACGTTTAGAACCCAATATCAGAAAGTGGTATTAAAACAATGAAATAATAACATTTTTAATGCTGCTAATCTGATGTTTTCTCACATTTTAATATATTTAGATGCTAGTTATTACTCACTTCATGGAGATAATATGCAAAAAAAAAACAAAAAACTGATTTTGTCTAACAAATGACAATTGATTTACACTCAAACATGTTTCTGCAGATCAGGTTGATCAAAAACAGCAAAGTTTCAGTAATGGTCTGAATGTCAGTGTATGGGATGATGCATAAGCGTCCACTGCGTTGGCTGATACGGAACTAAAACAACCAAACCCATGAATATACAAGAGAACAGCTGTAAAATAACTGTCCACTGTAGTGACCACCATGCATGAAAGGGTTAAAGAGGCCGAAATCATTCAAGACACACGGTTGAACTGTTCACTAATTGGATTCTGTGTTGAAAAACTAATACAGTGCATTAATGCATTAACGAAAGGTCAAAACCGTAAAGCAGTACATCTTTATCAAGTGACATTTTATTGTGAGAAATATATACTATTATTGCATTAATAAAGTTCTTGTTATTTCCTCACCTGGCTGTGTTTCCTGAGCTCATATTTATTTTTATTGCGATATGCAGCCGTTAAGCCTTCATAAAGCTTTTATCAACCGCCCTCCTACCGTCCACTGGAGAGTTGTTAGGGCAAACACATATAACATCTTGTCAAAAGGTGGTGCAAACAAATCACAGATAAAAAAAAACAAAAAACACACACACTTAGGCAGACACACATTCACGCATTATTTGTGATTTGGAATGTGGCTCCTCCCAATTTGTTGCATCGATCAAACAGCGCAGACCGTTATAATTGTGTTTGGAGGACTGCTAAAACAAGCTCAAGGGTAACACAACTGTGAAGGAAGAGTAATTATTTTTGTAACTTCATTTTGAGCCAGAGAAAGCAGCCATGTTTCCTTCAAAACATTTATCCTCGTAAATTTGGTCCACGCAGCCACTTCTCCACCCCATGTTTAACTACTTCTTAGAATTGGACGGAACTGCGCTTCTGGCTGTTTTTAAGATGCGACATTGATTTAAATGTAAGCCTTGAAATTTGGTCGACTTCCACTGTTACGGAACGGTTTTATTGTTTTTGTAATCATCACACTTCTTTGGTTGCGATTCAGCTTTAAAAGTTATTGGTGAAACGTTTCCTTCCATGCCAATCCGCTTGGCCGATCTCATCGCAATGACTTAAATTTAGAGGAAACTGGAAAAATACTTAAAATAGTGGAGGGAATAAATCCTCATATATTCAGTTTTGTAAATGTTCATTATCCTCAAGTCATATTTTTACAAGTTTGGCAGTCGCCAAATAAAAAGGCCAGTAACAGCAATCAAAGCATAAATGCAGCTGGAGTGTTCCTGTAAATTCACAAACTCTTCTACACTGACATAATTCCATGTTGTAAGAGTTGATGTGTGCGTACGTGCACGGATATGCAGCTACAGCAACAAACTCATTAAAATGGCTCATTTCACCCCAACCTCAGCCAACACACACTGCTCTGTAATCCAACAGCTACACACACACACACACACACACACACGCGCACACACACACACACATACATGTGGACCGCAGGCTCACCCACATTTGTACACACACATCCATATGTCATGAAAGTGCTACTTCCGCATCTAATCCTATTTATTTTTCTTCACTGCCATCTGTCTGTATCTCGTCCTGGGTTTGTCTCCCACGGAGGTGATTAAAAACACATCAAAATGAAAAACAGTAATTAAGACTTGAATAAGAGTCCACTGTTTAAATGTGGGAACGCTGGGAAAACAAAGGGAAACAAAAAGAAAACACAAACCCTTCAGAATTAGCCTTGGGAGAATAAACTCAAAAATGTACATTTTAAAGTGTTTACATGGTTCATTAAGCTTGTTTTTTTTTGAAGAATTACCACCTCCACTGGCCAGAAAGAAGGATAAATGATAACAAAACGGCTCCCTTTACACACAGTTGTGAATCTTCTCTGATCTCATGGTTCAACTCACTTAAGACTCACCCGTCAACAACTGATACACAATAAATACAGCAAATAAGACCATACAGGACCCCCAGAGACAGCATGTGGAACTGGACACAACTCAGACCTGGAGGAACGCCTTGGAAACAGTTCCAGACCCCACACATCCACTTCATCACCAATTTGAAACCTCCCCTCAGGAAGACGATACACGATACCCTCAACGACAAGAAATATTTATTGATATCCAATATATTGGCTGATAACTGATATATCGGCTGATATATGAAATAAGAACATTGATATACACAAGATATAATCAGTCAGGCTCTAAATATGTTTTAATGTTTCTGTGGGGCCAAAGATGAATTTCCACAATGTAGACAATAAAGATTTCTATTCTATTCTATTCTATTCTATTCTATTCTATTCTATTCTATTCCCGATATATCTTACTGTGTAGTTTCCTCAGTTTAATACATTACTGCATATTCATACTTCTATAGATAATTTAATGCATGCAGCCAGATGGATCTGAATTCAATTTTATTAATAAAGTGTTTTAAAAATCAGACTCCAACTACTGTATTCCCTCAAATAAAAACCAGGAGTCAATACTAGTGGAGTCTCAAATAACAGCTGGTGTTGATGTCAACACAAACAAATAAAAGCTGCTTCTCAATTACAGCTTGTGGATAAACCTCTGGTGTCTGTCTAATCATGTGCAAATTCAATTCAATACAGTCCAACTGTTTTCAAGAAGTTGTTGCTCTACAACTTATCTGAAGTGGCATAGCCCAATCATGGACACTGCAGGTGTGTGTTACTTTGTTTTCTGTGGAAACTTACAAGTGTAACAGGAAGATGTTTGCACAATAAAAGCTCTGTTCAAGCACTGAATGGTTTCCTAATGAAACGTCGGTGGCCTTTTGTTTTCTAACACTTGCGTTTGTGGAAAATTATATTGCAGTACTTTTAATATGGCAAATGTGAGGGCATTAAGATGTGGTTTTGTACTAAATATGACCATTTCTACTTATTAAACAGAGGAAATGATTAATAAAGGCCACATTTTGATATAAGCCTGATCCAAATGAAGGCCTGGTGTCTTTTGTAGCTGAGGTAAATAAAGGTCCAGTATCAGATCTGCAGGTATCAGCAAATCTAATTTAATACTTTTTAATGTCACTTGAAACAAATTTAATGCCCATGTCCAAAAAAAAAAAAGTACTTTAAGTTTAAATTATTCAGAAATATTGAATTGAGATGGTAGATGTGTTTTTGTTGTTGAATTTTTTTTTTTTTGTTATTATTATGGTGTAAATGCTCAATGCTGTACACATTAAAGTTGATGTAAGCAGTGTGTTAGTTGAAAAGGATAGGCAAAAAAAAAAAAAGCTTTTGCTTCTAGCCTACTCCTTTTTTGGTTTTTATGTTTATTACAACTGATGTCCTGAGTACAATGACTAATGTAAAACCAAAATAAGTTTATTCATTCATTCAAAATTTATGTAATCTGAGGAAATATCTGTAAAAGTGCATTTATTAAACAGGGTTTCTGCAGGTATCAGCCAATCTAATTTAATGCCCTTTTTAATGCCACTTTAAAACAAATTCAATGCCCGTGTCCAACTGCAGAAATAGTTTTAAATATAGTTTTATGTCAGTTTACCACTGACAGGCTTTAACAGGTTCTGAATAGTTCCTCCTCCAATCACTTCTGCTGAAACCTGCATATTCCCAATTTTTCGACATTTGCTAATATCCCCTCCGCTCTTTCACCACAGCATGAGCACACTCACAGCACGTTGCATTCAAAGCATCTAGGTGTTGTGACTTCATGTATCAGCCCTAAACAACAGCCAATTAAAGGTTTCGGCCTGTCAATCATCACACTATACTTCTAATCAACATTATTCATTGTTTATATAATCAAAATAAATCATGAATAACAATGTTTTTTTTTCCATCAAGTGTATTTAATGTTTTAATGCTTCTGGACATTGAATTTAATGCTTTTTAATGCCATTTAAGGCCTTAATTTTCACCAAATCTATTTCATGACTTTTAATGTGTTTTAATGATCCGCAGAAACCCTGTTAATACTAGTGTGTGACACAACAATGTCATATGTAAATATTGTAAGAGCTTCTGTAGAGTACTTATTGGTTTCAGATTCAACTGGATTTTGACATCTCCTCATGTCTATTATGGACTCCAGGTAATACTCCAGTGAGAACATGCCGTCTCCATCATAAACTGAGCTTTGACATATGATGCGACTATTATCGCCTGATACTTCAACTGGTAAAAGCAACAAGCTGGTGGCAAACTATCAAAAGAACCAGAGGCCCCAGCGTTTGGGTTGAACACTGTCAGTTTTACACCAAATGCTGCATGTGACCACAACCTCCAATTCTGCTTCCAAAGAAAGACAAGAAGATGGGGGTAAAAAAAAAAAAAGAACAGAAAAGCAGCGACCCAAAGACAGAATCTCTCATCACTACTGACAAAAGCAGAGGTGATTTTGGTTTCTTCCCTCCTACTGTTTCCACTTAAACCACAGCAGAGCGAGCTCATGTCAAACTGAGACAGAAGAGTTTCACTAAAAATCATCACAGTTCTGTTCGGTCAACTCAGCAAGGAAGTCACTGGAGATGACAGTGATCTGTGCCACCAGTTAATCTTTTCTATCACTTCCTTCATCACTTGGTAAATTTCCCCACCGGACCCCCTTTAATTATCGACTATCATTGCATTACAGGCTGTAAATACGTATAATAAAACCCTATAATAAACGGAAACCCCTGCAGTTGGAGAATGGGAAGGTTAAACCCCTGTATGTTTATTGCACTTGGCGAATAAAGTAATTCAACCTCTGAAAATATTTCCTTTACTGCAGTAGTTGATCCAGCTCAGACTGATTGAAGGATGGAGACTGTAAAGCTCGCTCTCTGTCAGTCAACCTTAGGCCCTCAGCGAAAAAAGAAATACACCCAGCATCTTTTTTTTTAATTTCAAACCCCCCCAAAACCATGAAATCTCCTCCTTCTTGATCCAATCTTTCCTTCAGGACCCAGAGAAATATCCACCACTTCCTGCCTTCCAAAATCTGGTTCCAGTTTTAGGCAGCGTGGATTTCGAAGGGTGTGTGTGGGGGGGTGACTCTGAGGCAGCTGACGCTTATAAATAAGTAACAAGTAAGAATGCAACATATCCACAATCTCTCCACATCTTTATGATTTTTTAATGTGGCTTCTTTCGCTCTTTTTTTCAAAATCTTCTGTATTTTCTCCCTTGCATTCCTTCAGTTTTGTCATTCTATTTGTGTGTTTTACAAGAACATGCAGAGATACATTGGTTTTTTGTGTTTTATGGGTGAGACGGGGCTTGTAATTTTGGTGATTAGAGCAAAAAAAAAAAAAAAGAATAAAGTAGGAACTGGATAAATTAGAATGTTAATCTTACACACCACAATCCTTCTCTTTATTCTGTTTTCGGTTCTTTTTTTATGTGTGTGTTTGATCTCCGCGGCCCTGACATAGCCTCTAGAACTATTTTCACTTTTTTTTTTTTTTTTTTGGTATTTCCTGTCTCTCCATACAACTGATGAAAACTTTTTTTTTTTTGCTTATTTTTATTGTTTTTCTCTCTCAATATACCTGATGTGAACATAGTGTTTGTGCCTTCCTAAGCAAGGGGAGTGTATTTCAACTCCATTTAGTAGGGATGTCCGATAATATCGGCCCAATATTGGCATAAAAATGTAATATCGGTGAATATTGTTATCGGTTATCGGTGAATATTGTTATCATTAAAACCGATAAATGATGCCTTGATTTCGCCGGCATTTACCGACGCGTAAATGAAGCATTATTTGTAGCTGAAAGAAATGTGCAGTTTGCAAAATTGTACAGTAGAGTTGCCACACTGTAATAGACTCATGGAGGGAGGGAGAGAAAATAATAAATATGGCATTTTTTTCCACAACTTAAGTTGAAGTATGTATTCTTTGCACAGACAGTGTTTACATTTTGAAAGCCTTGTTGCATTTGAGAATGCATCCAATGGGGCATCACAGTAAAATTAGGCATGATGTGTTAATTCCATGACAGGAGATATGTGATGTTCCCTAAAATTAGTTTAATATCCCACATATATCGGCAGCGGTATCGGTAGATATTGGAATCAGAAAATGAGCGTTGGACAATATCAGCATATCAGTTTTTGGCAAAAAAGCCAATATCGGACATCCCTACTATTTAGCGGTTTTAATAAAACTGGCACTGCTTCAGGAATTATAAAGGAGTATTTATGCATTAGCACAAAAAAAGAAAAGACCAGGAGCAGAACAACTTCTATCTAAAAGTGCTTAATATCACCAGAGGTCGACTCCAACTAATATTGTGGATTAAAGGCTTTCACAGAGTCGATCTTCAGCAGTGGTTGGATGTAGATTACCATGTGTTGCATGGGTTTTGACACCTTTATGGGACACATATGGTTACAGACATACCAGAACACAGCTGTAGTTCTGCAGAAACCACGTCCGACTGCATCAACAGAACCACTAATCACCTCAGTCCTCTGACACTTAACCTGCACCACCACGTACATCTGAACCAAACCAAGATGTAAAATGATGATGTGTGCAGAATACAGTTTTGCAATTGGCAATCAGAGTTTTAGCAGAAAAGGGCAACAGGTGAGCTCTTCTGTTTTGGATGCAGACCACTGTATGTGCAACTTTGTGTTGGTTGGGATGTACACTGTGTACATTTTGTTTTGTTTTTGTGGAGAAAAATAAAATACTACAGAAATTGTTACTATGTATGTGTGTTCTGAGTATAAAAACAATATTCTAAAATATTTTACAACACACTTATGTATGTACTGTCTGCAGTAAGGGTAACACTGAACAAAAAAAAGGCCTAAGTCATTATGATGAATGCAGAAGAAGTGTTTTCCATTCATCATAGTGTTTTACATTGAGCCCATAAGTGTTCAACTGGTTCTAAATGTCTATTCATCTGGTGGTTTGTGTGTGTCATTTGAAAACAAAATACCATTTTGAGAAGAAATAACATTTTGTTGAATGTAAAGTTTGATTTTGCAGGAGATTTGAGGGGTTTTGCTCATTGTGTGGGTGTTAGGGATGCAAATTATCGATTAATCCATTAATCATTAGTTGGTTGACCTTATTGATCCATTAACAATTAATTGATAAGCTGCAATTTTCTCTGAATTTCTCTTTCGATCGGGTAAATAAGAATTAAAGCTACCACACTTTTTGGTCATGTCCTAATCTTCATAACTATTGGACATCTATATTTACAACATTTTCAAAAATTTATGACATTAACTTTCCACCTTCAGCCCTGACAGCACTTTCTGGAGTGATTCCCCCAAACATTTATATTTCTAAATAGTATTTAAATTCTATTGCATTTGCTTCTCTACTTGCACGACGTCTTATACTTTTGAGGTGGAAACAGGAAACCCCTCCCACACATGATCAGTGGATCGCAGACATTATGAGGTTTTTACATATGGAGAAGATGAGATTTACGTTGGCAGGATCAACTGCAAAATTCTATAAAGCATGGCAGCCTTTCTAAAATTCACAGAAACTTATAAAATGAGCAATGTATCATGACTTTAACACCAAATCACCACTCATCACCTGGATAACTGTAGGAATGGTACATATTTTATTTCTGTCTTTTTTTTTTTTTTTTTTTAATATGTGTATAATTGCTATCTATTCAATTTTATTTTATGTATTTATTTTTGCTTTCATAATCTGATGTCTTCTGGTAAATATATTTACTGTTTATGTTATATTTAAGTTGGGGGTGGGAACTTGTGTTCAAAAACAGTAAAAATATAAAGATTGTATGATGCATCCATATAATGCTGTTAAAAATCCACAAATAAAATTATAAAAAAAAAAAAAAAGAATAAAAGCTAAATATGATTTACATACTTCGTGAAAAAAGCATGTCATATTCCTTAATGACTGATTGATTGTACCATTGGATACAATACAGACAATGACATTTATGAAGTACAACTAAAGACATTTTGCAGAGAAATTCAATAAAATACATGGATCAGAAGAGGGGCAGTTTACAAGAAATGGGCATTTCTGACTTTGCATCACTGACACGACAGAGTGAGATTTCAGCGGAGATGCCGCCGCCGCCGCCTGTTAACTGTTTACATCCCTAGTGTGTGTGTGGTTTTTAATTGGTTTGTAGAGTTCTGCGAGTATGAGGGCATGCTTTCAGAAAAATGTGTTAAACAGTTGAGAAAAACTGTAAACAGTTCTGGTCTGAGAAACACAGATTTGCTAGCTTTCACAAACACAACTGCTATATCTTGTTTATTATGTTAGATGCTAGAAACTCCAAAATCAAGAGCCACAATCCGAATTTTGAAAATGTGACAAAATGTTAACAATTCCATTCCATTAGTTGCCAGTGCGTTTTAGAGTTGATTTGAAAATTCTTTTATTTGCTTTTAAATGTTTGAATGGCCTTGCCCCCTCCTACCTGTCTGACTGATCCACCCCTACGCCCCCTCTCATGCTCTCAGGTCAGATCAGCTGCAGCTTGTGGTTCCCAAAACAAAAAAAGAAGCTTCGCGGGGACCGTGCCTTTTCTGTTTCTGCCCCAAAGCTATGGAACCAGTTGCCCTTAGATGTTAGACAGGCTCAGTCTCTGAATGTATTTAAATCACGTCTAAAAACGCACTTTTCTCTCATTGGCTTTAATCAATGAGTGAGATGTTTCTTTTTTTTAAATATACAGTATATATATTTCTGATGCTGTTTTTATTAGATTTTAATTTGTCTTTGTTTTTATGATGGTTGTATTTTGTTGTTCTTAGCCCGCTTTGTACCCTGTGTTATCACTGTTTACTTATTTATTTCCAGTGCTGCTACTCACACTGGTGTATGAATGCGTGAGAATGTTTGGTGGGCAGGGCAGCTGTGGCTACATATGTACTTTACCACCACCAGAGGGAGAATGTGAGAGTGAATGAATAATGGATCCTCTGTACGCGCTTTGAGTATGCGTTCATAGAAAAGCGCTAAACAAATCTAATCGATTATTATTATTATTATTATTATTATTATTATTATTATTATTATTATTATTACTATTATGTTTCTTTTTTTTTAATATACAGTATATATATTTCTGATGCTGTTTTTATTAGATTTTAATTTGTCTTTGTTTTTATGATGGTTGTATTTTGTTGTTCTTAGCCCGCTTTGTACCCTGTGTTATCACTGTTTTACTTATTTATTTCCTTGTTTAATGATCGTATACAGCACTTTGGCCAGCTGTAAAGTTCTTAAAGTGCTTTATACAATAAAGATGGTACGGTATGGTATAGTATGGTATGGTATAGTATGGTATGGTATAGTATGGTGTGGTACAATAACTTTTGAAAGCAGTAGAGTTTGACAACTGAAAAAAAAACAAACTACGACTGCCTAAAAAAAGTAATGAGTGTGAAAATAATATTCCATCATGGTCAAAAATAATAAACGGGCGCCACCTGAGCGAATAACCACAAACATTTTATCGCTACATCGATACAGAACGATTTGGCGTCAAAGTGTAAAATCCCATTGTATCTGACAGCTGCGTGCCAGGGTTCTCCTTTGAAATGCAAACGAACCATTTGAATGTGGCTCCATTTATTTGCTTCCCTCTTCTTTTCTATTCTTCTTCTTCTGCTGCTGCTACTCTACATGTGGCCTCCGCCGAGCGCCTGGCTAGCATGACTGACACCTGTGAGGCATACGCTCCGAAGCAGTAGTGAAGGTCAGGTTACCATGTGTTGTACGTTGGTCCTGACACCTTAGCAGGACCCACGCAGGGATTGTATAGAGTCATATATATTGAAGTTGAAGTACAGTAGTTTTCACAGCCAGCTTCGACTCCCTTCATATGGAAGTCATATGGCGAAGAACAATGGAAGTCTAGTGATGTGTGTCTACGTGTTGGAGTGGACTGAATGGGTATCATTTTGTACGTGTGAGAATGCCGGGGCGGTTGGTGAACGAGGGCGAGTGTGTGAATGTGAGTGTGTGTGACAGGATGAAGCTACAAGTCTTTCATCTGCGGGTGAAGTCGAGGGGCAACGTGGCTAACAACTCAGGCAACGAGACGACATCCTTTTCTTCTTTTTTTTTTTTTTTTTTTTAACCCCCGCTCATTTTTCTTCTCTCCTCTTTCTGTCCATCCATCTTATTTCCTTTTCAATCTTGCCCTCTCCTCTTCCTCTTCCACCCTTCTTGTCTCACTTTTTCTCCGTCACATGCTGCGTCTCCACATCGCCGCCCTTATTCTTTGATGTAAGTTGTTAATCCACACGAGATAGACAAGTAGTAGAAAAGTGTCCGTGTGTGTGAGTATGTGTGCGATTCCTCGGGTACCCCCCCTGCCCCACCCCCCCACCCCCCACCTCGCTGCGGTCTCTAAATAGCAGCCAGCCAATGGCTCCAAGATGTACGCTTCTGATCAAGCTGATCTCTCATCTCGCTGCTACAAATTCTCCAGACAGACACCGCCGATTGAGCCAAGACCACCGTGTGTTGTGTGTGAGAGTTTATCTGTTTACGAAGATAAGTGTACGTGTGGTTGTGTGCGCATTTGAGAGAAAAACGGTGA